>NW_026530607.1:0-42938 GCF_024509145.1 Vidua macroura | reverse complement strand
AATTGGGGGGGCGTGGGAGGGTCCCGGGGGGGGGCAGGAGGGGTGCCAGGGGCGGGGGGGGGTCCTGGGGGGAGGGGTGGTGCGGTCTGGGGGTGCAGGGGCACGGGGGGATTCCTTGGGAAAGGGGGGGGGGGCAGGGCACGGGGTACCCCCAGGGGGTCTCAAGGCCTCTGTCCCCCTGTGTGCCCCCTCCCCACGTCCCCCCCCCCCCCCCAGCTTTGCCAGCGGCCCCCCCCACGCTCTCCAGCAGCCCCCCGGACTCCTACCAGCAGCTCAACGTGGGATAACGGTGAGGGGGGGGGGCCCTGGGGACGTGGGGGTGTCCCCAGTGTTGGGGGGGTGCCGGGGGGGGGTGTCCCCAGGCGCCCCCACCGGAGCTGCTGCTCTTGCTCGCAGGGAACGTGACAGACATCAATGACAACAGGTGAGGGGGGCGGAGCTGGGGGGGGGGGTCTCGGCTTGGGGGGGGGGTTCCGGCTGACAGCCCGTGCCCCCCCCCCCAGGAGTGACCTGTCCTGCGCCTGCGAGGCCGAGGAGGCGGCCAAGCTCTTCCCGCTGCGCCAGGAGACGGCAGCCAGTTAATGCCCCCCCAGGTCCAGCAACCCCCCCGCCTCATTCCTCACACCCCCCTTTCTCCGGACCCCCGGGACCCCCCCCCATCGTCCTTCGAGCGACCCCAACCCCTACTTGCGAATCCCCCCCCCATTCCTTGCGTGCCCCCCAATACTCCCAGACCCCCCCCCACACCCTCGGAGCCCTGCAGGCTCTGGGGACCCCCCCCCCCCCATTCTTGGGGGACCCGCGGGGTGGCTGTGCCCCCCCCCCCAGCCCGCGTGTCCCCCCCCCCCCATCCAGGTGCTGCCAGACCCGGCTCCGCTCGCATGCCCAGGTGTCACCCGTGTCCTGTGCTCGTGCCACGCTCGCCCCGGGCGCGGGGGGGGGGGGGAGTGGGGGGCTGCCCCCCCTCCCCCAGGACCCCCCCGGCACCCCCCCCCCCCCCAGTCCCGGGGGTCGGGCCGCTGTGGGGGCGGTGCCGGGGGTCGCCCGAGCTGCCTTAACGCGGACCTGGAGAATGTCACCCCCCCCCCCCGCCCCGGCCCGGCCCCACAAGTGGGGGGCAGCCACCCCCCCCCCCCCCCCCAAAATCCTGCACCCCCCCGGGTCCCTCCCCTCGCTTGGCACCTCGGCTGTGCCCCCCCCCCTCCCCCTCCCCCCACAGGACCGTCCGGGCCGTTCTGGCGGGGGGGTCCCCGTGCCCCCCGCCCCCCCCCCCCCCCAGCGCTGCATGTCCCGCCCAGCGCGGCCGGAGGCTCAATAAAGGCTGGAGATGCTGAGAGGAGCCTGGGGGGGCTGGGGGGTCCTGGGGGGGCTGGGGGGGCCGGGGAGGGCTGGGGGGGCCGGGGGGTCCTGGGTCACAGCGGGGGCATTGGGGGGAACGGGGTCACACAGGGGATTTGGGGGAGCGGGGGTCACACATTTGGGGAGTGGGGTCACACGGGGGGATTTGGGGAGTGGGTCACACATTTGGGGAGCGGGGTCACACCGGGGGATTTGGGGGATCAGGGGCACACAGGGGGCACTGGGGGGAGTGGGGTCACACGGGGGGATTTGGGGAGCGGGGTCACACCGGGGGATTTGGGGGAGCGCTCGTTCCAGAGCTGGGGTCACACCGGGCATTCAGGGGAGCAGGAAGGACACGGGGTGTGGGGAGGGGGGAGTGGGACCCCGACCTGCACAGGGCACTCTGCAGGTGCCACACCTGTCCAGTGGGGTCACACCTGTCCAGTGGGGTCACACCTGTCCCTATAGCGGTCACACCTGTCCAGTGGGGCCACACCTGTCCAGTGGGGTCACACCTGTCCCTATAGCGGTCACACCTGTCCAGTGGGGCCACACCTGTCCAGTGGGGTCACACCTGTCCCTATAGCGGTCACACCTGTCCAGTGGGGCCACACCTGTCCAGTGGGGCCACACCTGTCCAGTGGGGTCACACCTGTCCCTATAGCGGTCACACCTGTCCAGTGGGGTCACACCTGTCCCTATAGCGGTCACACCTGTCCAGTGGGGTCACACCTGTCCCTATAGCGGTCACACCTGTCCCAGTGGGGTCACACCTGTCCAGTGGGGTCACACCTGTCCAGTGGGGTCACACCTGTCCCTGTAGGGAAGGGGCGCCCCCTACTCGTTTCGCACACCCCATGCAGGGATCGCACCTGTCCCCTACAGGTGTCGCACGTGTCCCTATGGTGATCACACCTGTCCCTGCGGTGATCACACCTGTCCCTATGGTGATCACACCTGTCCCTGTAGGTGTCACACCTGTCCCTGCAGTGATCACACCTCTTGAACCCCCCGGGCACACCCCACATCCCCACCGGCCCCACCGCCGGCAGCCCCTTCCCCACATTCAGACGCTTTCTGATCCAATCCGGGTCCCCTCGGGAGCGGGCGGGGGGCACCAGCCCCCCCTCAGTGCCGCCCCCCGTCAGGGGCGGTGCACAGAGAGCCGTGGGGCGGCCCGAGCCCCCTCCTCTCCCTCAGCCCCAGCTCCCTCCCCAGCCCTGTCCTGAGCCTCGCTCCCTTCTCTGGACACCTCCAGCCCCTCCAAGCGCTCCGAAATGCGGGGCCCAGGGCCGGGCCGGGCCCTGCGGGGCCTGAGCAGCGCCACGGCCGGGCCGGGCTCGGCGCCGCTCCCGCTGCCCGCGGCCGTGGCGTCACTTCCGCCTTCCGGCGCCGCGCCGGGGCCGGGCGGAAGCGGCGGCGGAAGCGGCGGCGGAAGCGGCGGCGGAAGCGGCGGCGGAAGCGGCGGCGGAAGCGGCGGCGGAAGCGGCGGCCATGGCGGCCATGGCGGCGGCGGGTCCCTGTCCCGGCGCTGGCCCCGGGCCCGGCCCCGGCGCCGCCCGCACGAAGAAGAAGCAGAAGCGCTTCGTGCCGCAGCGCGTGAAGCTGCCGCGGGCCGCGGACCCGCTGCTGGCCGTGCTGGCCTGGGGGGTCACGCACCAGGTCAGGAGCCGGCACCGGGACCCCCGCGGGACCCCGCGTCTCTTTGCCCCGGGACCCCCGGCCCCGGTACCCCCCGTGTCCCCTCTCCGGGAGCCCGCTCCGGGAGCCCGCGGCCCTCGGTTTGCCCGGTCCGCAGTGCCGGTCCCAGTGCCCCACCCGGGATATCCGTGCCCCTCCTCTCCGGGACCCCCCCGTGCGTCCCCGCCGTGTCCCTTCCCTGCGGCCGTGGTTTCCGCCGGAGCCCTCACGTCTCCCGTGCCCGGGATCCCCGCTGCCCCCCATCCCCACCCGGGGGTCCCCGGGGCTCGGGGGGGGGTGGGGGGGGGGGTCTCACCGGCCCCGGGGGGGTGCCTGGGGCCGGTTCCTGGGGGTCCCAACGCGCCCTCCCCAGATCAACGAGCTGAGCCAGGTGCCGCTGCCCGTGATGCTGCTGCCCGACGACTTCAAGGCCAGCTCCAAAATCAAGGTCAACAACCACCTGTTCAACAGGTGAGCGGCGCGGGGGGGGGGGGGGCGCGGGGGCAGCGTCCCGGGGGGGGGGGGGGGGGGGGGGGACACCCAAAAACTGACGTGAACCCCGAACTCAGGGAGAACCTGCCCAGCCACTTCAAGTTCAAGGAGTACTGTCCCCAGGTGTTCCGCAACCTGCGCGAGCGCTTCGGCCTCGACGACCAGGACTACCAGGTGGGCTGGGTGGGGGGGCTTTGGGGTGGTGGGGATGGGACCCCCGGGGCTCTCCCCGGGCTCCCGGCCAGCCCGTGCCCCGCCCCGCAGGCGTCGCTGGCGCGGAGCCCCCCGCGCTGGGCGGGCAGCGGCCGCCGCCTGCTGCTCTCGGCCGACCGGACGCTGGTGCTGAAGGAGCTGTCGAGCGAGGACGTGGCCGACGTGCACGGGCTGCTGTCCCACTACCACCAGGTACGGGGGGGCTGCCCGCGGGGCGCGGGGGGCGGCCCCGGGGGGGTGGCTGTGTCACCGGTGCGTGCCCCCCCCCCCCGCAGTACGTGGTGCAGTGCCACGGGCAGACGCTGCTGCCGCGGTTCCTGGGCATGTACCGCGTGAGCGTGGACAGCGAGGACACCTACCTGCTGGTCATGAGGAACCTCTTCAGCCACCGCCTGCCCGTGCACAGGAAGTACGACCTCAAGGTATCGGGGGGTCCCCCGATCCCCTCGGATCCCTGTGATGGCGCTGCCTCCCCCCCCCACCCCCCCCAAAAAAAAAAAAACCCCTCCTCTCGCCTCCGTTCCCTCCTCTGCAGGGCTCCCTGGTGGACAGAGAGGCCAGTGACAAGGAGAAGGTACTGCAGGAGGGTGCTGTGAGCATCCCCCAGATTTTTGGGGGGGGTCTCCAGGCCTCGTTTTCCCTCCCCCCCAAGTGATGACAGCTCATTGGCTGCCCCCTTTCCCCCCACAAGGGCTGGTTTCCCTCGGGAGGGGCTGGCCCGTGACCCCCAGGGACACAGCCTGGGGGGGGTCCTGCAGCTCTGGGGTGTCCCCTCCAGCTCAGGGGTGTCCCCCCCGCTGTCCCTCCCCAGGGCAAGGAGCTGCCCACCCTGAAGGACGTGGATTTCCTCAACAAGAACGAGAAGGTGTTTGTGGAGGAGGAGCAGCAGCGCGAGTTCATGGACAAGCTCAAGAGGGATGTGGAGGTGGGAACAGAGGGGGGGCTGCACCCCCAGGGGACCTGAGGGGATTGAGGGGGGCTGTCTCCCCACCCCAAGTGACCTTTTGTTTGTGCCCAGGCTGTGAGGGTGTGGGGGGGCTCTCCCTGTAGCCGTGAGTGTCCCCCACCCCTAATGACCCCGTGGTTGTCCCCCCAGCCCTGAGATTCCCGGGGGTTTTTTGGGGACCATGTCCAGTATCTGACGGCTGTGGGGGTCCCTTTCTCAGCGTCCAGGCTCCGGGGGTTTTGGGGTGAAGCCCCCGAGGGTTTTGCCATGGCCTCCCCCAATTCCTGCCGTGTGCCCTCAGTTCCTGGTGCAGCAGAAGCTGATGGACTACAGCCTGCTCCTGGGCATCCACGAGGTGGAACGGGGCGAGCAGGAGGAGGAGGAGGAGCTGGAGGAAGAGGAGCCCGGGGGGGGGCGATGAGGGGGGCCTGGGGGGCCCCTATGGCACCTCCCCGGAGGGGCTGGGGGGGCTCCTCAACTCCTACCGGCCCCTGGGGCCCGGGGAGTTCGACCCCTGCGTGGACGTGTACGCCCTGCGCGGGGCCGAGGGTGAGCCGGGGGGTCCCGGGGGGTCCCGGGGGGGGGTTGGGGGTGCAGGGAGAGCTGAGCCCCCCTGGCTGTGCCCCCCAGGAGCCCCCCGGCGCGAGGTTTATTTCATGGGGCTCATCGACGTCCTCACCCAGTATGACGCCCGCAAGAAGGCGGCGCACGCGGCCAAGACCGTCAAACACGGGGTGAGGGGGCACCCCAAACTGGGGGGGTTCTGAACTGGGGGGGCAATTCTGGACTGGGGGAGGGCACCCCGAACTGGGGGATTCTGAACTGGGGGGGATTCTGAACTGGGGGATTCTGAACTGGGGGAGGGCACCCCGAACTGGGGGATTCTGAACTGGGGGGGATTCTTAACTGGGGGGGAGTTCTGGACTGGGGGGAGGGCACCCCAAACTGGGGGGGAATTCTGAACTGGGGACAGGACAATTCTGAATTGGGGGGGCAATTCTGAACTGGGGATCAGGCACCCCAAACTGGGGGGGAGGGCACCCTGAACTGGGGGGTGGCATTTCCCACCTGGGGGTGGCAGAGCTGGCTCCCCCTTGGCTTTTTGGGGAGGGGGTTTATTGGAGTGGTGGAGGCGGGAGAGAGGGAAGGGTTGGGGGGGCACGGATCAGGCTTTCAGAGGAGGCTTTGAGGGGGGTTGAGCCCCTGGCAGGGTCGGGGGGGCAGGAGGGGTGGGGGGCGTGGGGAGGTTGGGGCTGGGGGGTGTCAGGTGAAGCTGGAGGGGGTGCCCGGGCAGGGGTTGGGTCCTGTGGGGGTGTCTGGGGCAGGGCTCAGTTCCCGGGGTGTTGTGGGGGGTGTCAGGGGGGGCTGGGGGGTCATTCCCGGGGTCTGTTCCTGGGGTGCTGTGGGGGGTGTCAGGAGGGGCTGGGGGGTCGTTCCCGGGGTCCTGGGGCAGGGCTCTGTTCCCGGGGTGCTGTGGGGGGTGTCAGGGGGGGCTGGGGGGTCGTTCCCGGGGTGCTGTGGGGGGTGTCAGGGGGGGCTGGGGGTTCCTGGGGCAGGGCTCTGTTCCTGGGGTGTTGTGGGGGGTGTCAGGGGGGGCTGGGGGGTCGTTCCCGGGGTGCTGTGGGGGGTGTCAGGGGGGGGCTGGGGGGTCCTGGGGCAGGGCTCTGTTCCCGGGGTGCTGTGGGGGGTGTCAGGGGGGGCTGGGGGGGTCCTGGGGCAGGGCTCAGTTCCCGGGGTGTCCGTGGGCTCTGAGCCGGTGCCCCCCAGGCCGGAGCCGAGATCTCCACGGTGCACCCCGAGCAGTACGCCAAGCGCTTCCTGGACTTCATCACCAACATCTTCGCCTGAGGGGGGGGCCCGGCCCCTCCCGCGGGACCAAACCCCCCCACGCCCACGGCCCCCCAGTGGGGTTTCACTACTCAAGTGCCTTAACTTTATGTAAGGGGGTCCTGGGGGGCTCTGGCCCCAGCACTGGGGGGGGCTGGGGTGCCCCCCACACACACACAAGGGGCTCTGGGACCTTTCTGCCCCCTCCCAAAGCGGGGAGGGGGTCAAACACTACTTGCCCCACAGTGGGGGGGTGAAAGGGCCCCCCCCCCCAGCCATGACCTCCCGGGGGGGGGGCAGCCCCCACCCCTCTTCCCAGGGAGGCTGGGGGACGCCCCCTGCCCCCCTCCGTGTGGGACCTGGGGGGGCTCCACAGCTCCCCCCCTTTACTGCAGCTCCCGGGGGGCAGGGGGGAGGACCCCGGCCCGGTGGGACCCCCGGGGGGGGGGGTTGGGGGGTCGAGGCCCGCCGGGCTGACACCCCCGTCCCCGTTTGTGGGAGTGTCGTGTGTCGCGTCCCCCCCACCCCGTTTGTGGGGCTCCTTTGCCCCGCTCTGTACCGAGAAATAAATTATTGAACCGGCCCTGAGTCTGCCCCGTTCCCTGGGCCCCTCGGAGCCCCCTGCGCCCCCCGACCCCCGGCTCCCCCATTCCCCAGGGACCCCCGAATTCCCAGCCCCGCCCCCCGCCCAGGCCCCGCCCGCTCCGCCTGTTGTGACCCCCGCCCCCATGCGCGTTGCCACGGCGACGCCGTCCCCGCGCGCCGTTGCCATGGCCCCGCCCCCCTCCCCCGTTGCCATGGCGGCCCCGCCCCGCGCGGTCACGTGAGCGGGCGCGCTGAGGGCGCCCCCCCCCCCCCGCCGGACGCGCCCGCGATGCTGCGCCCGCCCGGGCCCGGTGGGTGCGGGACCCCCGCCGCCCCCGCCGCCCCCCGGCCTCCCCGCCGCGCCCCCCGGCCCCCCCCACAGCCCGCCCTGCCCGCGTCCCCGCGCCCGGGCCCCGCTGCCGCCCGCACCGCAGCGACCGCCCCCCCCCCCTTCCTCCCCGCCCGGGCCCCTCCCCGCGCCTCTCCCCGGGCCTGTCCGTTCCGCTCGGGCCTCGGCGGGACCCCCGGCCCTATCGGGACTCACCGGCCCCACCTCGGGTCTCATCGGGACCCCCTCCCCGGGCCTGTCGTGTCCCCGCCCCGAGGCTCAGCGCGACCCCCGGGCCGCGCTGTCACCGCCGGGCCCGTCCGTCCGCCCGGGCCTCCTCGGGACCCCCGGGCCTGTCCTGCCCTCCCCGGGCCTCATCGGGACCCCCGGGCCTGTCCTGCCCTCCCCGGGCCTCATCGGGACCCCCCAGGCCTGTCCCCCCCACCCATTCCGGCCCCATCCCCCACCCTGCCCCCCCCGCGGAGCCCTCGGGGGGATGGGGGGGATGGGGGGGATGGGGGACACCGGGGGACACCGGGGGGACACCGGGGGGGCAGCGGCGCGTTCAGCCCCCCCGATCCGCGGGGCCCGTCCGCACGGAGCGGTGGCTGGGAAAACATCCCCCGGGGGGCGCTGGGTGGGTCTGGGGGGGCCGGGGACCCCCAGGAGCTGCTGCCCCCCCCCCCCCCAAGGGCTGGCGGGGGGCTGGGGGTGTCGTGGGGTCCCCTGGGGACACGGCGGGGGTGACGGTGCTGTTATTGTAGGGCCACCTGCTCGGGGGGGGGGGGGTCCGGGGGGGTTGGCAGCCCCCAAAGTGGGTCTGGGGGTGGTGGGGGCCGTCTGTAACCCCCCCTTGTCCCCCCGTGTCCCCCAGCCCTGGGCTCGTGGCTGTGCTGATCGCCGCGGCTCCGCTCGTGTCCCCCCATGGGCTCTCCAGGTGGGTGTGGGGGACACCCCGCTCTGGGGACCCCCCCGAGCCTCCGACCCCCCCTCTGCCCGGGCCCTGCCTCGGGGGACCCCCTTTGGGCTGTGGGACCCCCCCCCCCTTGGAGAACCTCCCCCTTCATCCGTGGGACCCCCCCGGGTTCTGGGGACACCCCAACCCCCGCCCCCACCCCCGGGGGTCGCGGCGTGGTGACCCCCCCGGGGTGCCCCAGGTTCGGGGGTCGGGGACAGCTTTAACCCTTGGGGTGGCACCTTGGGAGGGTGAGCGTCCCCCGGGGGGGGGCAGGGGCCCCCTCAGGACCCCCCCCCCGGTGCCATGTCCGGGCTCTGGGCAGTCTGGGGGGGTCCCGAAGTGCCCAGACTCGGAGGGGTTTGGGGGATCATGGTCAGGGTTTTGGGGTGACCCACAGTTCCCAGGCTCTGGGGTCTTGAAGTGTCCATGGCCAGGCTCAGAGGATTTTGGGGGTCCATGGCCAGTGCCAGAGGGGTTTTGGGGGGGTCCATGCCCAGGCTCAGGTTTGGGGGGGGGTCTATGCCCAGGCACTGAGAGGTTTTGGGGGTCCGTGCCCAGGCTCAGAAGTTTTGGGGGTCCATGCTCAGTCTCTGGGAGCTTTTTGGGGTCCATATCCTGTCTCAGAGGATTTTGGGGGTCCATGCCCAGTGCCAGAGGGGTTTTGGGGGTCCATGCCCAGGCTCAGAGAGGTTTGGGTGGTCTATGCCCAGTCTCAGAGGATTTTGGGGGTCCATGCCCAGTCTCAGAGGGGCTTGGGGGTCCATGCCCAGTCTCAGGCTTTGAAGGTCCCATGCCCAGATTTTGGGGTTCACAGTGTCCCACGGCCAGCCCTTGATGGTTTTGGGGTGTCCCCCCCGTGTTTGTCCTGTCAAGGATGTTGGGGTGTGTGGGGGCCACCAGGTGGTGGTGCCAGTGGGGGTCCGGTCCCTGGGGGTTTTGGGGGTCCCGTGCCCAGTCCCTGGCAGTTTTTGGGTCCCCCAGTGTCGTTCATGCTGCCAGGGATGTCGGGGTGCAGGGGGGGCCACCAAGAGCCGGGTGAGGGTGACGGTGGGGTCCAGGCTCAGAAGGTTTTGGGGGGTCCATCTCCATCCCCTGCTGCTTTGGGGTGTCCCTGGGTGCTGGGGAGGGCTGTGCCCAGCCTGGCAGTTTTGGGGTGTCCCCGCGGCGTCGTTTGTGCTGTCGAGGATGTCGGGGTGTGGGGGCCCCACCAGGAGTTGGGTGACGGTGCCAGCAGGGGCTGGTCCCTGGGGATGTGCCCAGCCCTGGTGTTTTGGGGTGTCCATGGGTGTTTTGGGGTGTCTGTGCCCAGCCCCGGGTGTTTTGGGCTGCCCATGGGTGTTTTGGGGTGACCGTGGGTGTTTTGGGGTCCGTGCCCAGGCCCTGATGTTTTGGGGTGTCCGTGTTTTGGGGTCTGTGCCCAGCCCTGGATGTTTTGGGGTGTCCGTGCTTAGCCCCGGGTGTTTTGTGGTCTGTGTGCAACCTCATGATGTTTTGAGGTGCCCATGGACGTTCTGGGGTGCCCATGGATGTTCTGGGGTGCCCATGGGTGTTCTGGGTGTCCGTGCCCAGCCCCGCATGTTCTGGGGTGCCCCCGGCTGCTTTGGGGTGTCCAGGGGTGTTTTGGGGCGCCCCCGGTGCTTTGGGGCGCCCCTGGGTGTTTTGGGGTACCCCCGGTGCTTTGGGGCGCCCCTGGGTGTTTTGGGGTGCCCGCGGGTGCTTTGGGGTGCCCCCGGGTGTTTTGGGGCGCCCCCGGGTGCTTTGGGGTGTCCAGGGGTGCTTTGGGGTGCCCGTGCTCCCTGCCGGGCGCTCGGGGGCCGTGTCCTGACGCGGGGGGCTGTCCCCGCAGTGTCCTTCGTGCTCTCGAGGATGTCGGGGTGCGGGGGCCCGGCCAAGAGCCGGGTGACGGTGCCGAAGCGCGTGTGGGAGTTCGTGACGCGGGAGCGCGCGGCGCGCCTGGCGCTGCTGGCGCAGGAGGCGCGGGTGCGGATCCTGGTGGACGGCGAGACCCCCGAGCTGTACGTGCTGCAGCTCTGCGCGACCCCCCCGGGGCCCCCCCGGCGGCGCGGGGCTCTGCCCGGCCCGCAAGGCGCTCAAGGCGCTGCTCAAGGAGACGGAGAAGGAGCTGAAGAAGCGCAGCCAGCGGCACGGCGAGGTGCTGGGGGCCCGCCCGGAGCCCCCCGCGGGCGCCGCCGGCTCCCCCGGCGCCGGCCCGGCGCGGGACGAGGAGCCGGAGCGGCAGTGCCCGATCTGCCTGGGCGAGATGCGCGGGCCGCGCACGCTGGAGCGCTGCCGGCACTCGTTCTGCGGGGAGTGCATCGCGCGGGCGCTGCAGGTGCGCTCCGCCTGCCCCGTCTGCGGCCGCTTCTACGGGCAGCTGGTGGGCAACCAGCCCCCCGACGGGCGCATGCTGGTCACCCGCGACGCCGCGCTGCCCCTGCCGGGCTACGAGGCCTTCGGCACCATCATCATCCAGTACGTCTTCCCGCCCGGCGTGCAGGGGGTGAGTGCGGGCGCGGGCCGGGCGGGCACGGGGGAGGGGTCTCCCGTGCTGCTGGGTGTTCCCAAATCCCGTGGGGTGGGCCTGGCCCAGCCCTGTGCCCCCGGTGGGGGCCCCTTGGTGCCCCAGGTTCAGCTCCGTGCCCCCCATGCCCCTGCTTGTCCCCAAATCCTGCTGCGTGTCCCCAGCATGCCTGGGTGCTCCAAAACCCCAACCCGAGTGTCCTTGGTTGCCCCAAATGCTCCCAGTCCACCTCTGTGTCCCCAGCACCCCTGGGTGCCCCACGTCCTGATGAGTGCACCCATCCACAGTCTGTGGCCCTGGCACCCCTGGGTGTCCCCAAATCCTGTTGGGTGGCCTGGCACGGCACCGTGTCCCCGGCACCCTCGAGTCCTGATGGATGGCCCTGGGTGTCCCCAAATAGCCCTGGCCCAGCTCTGTGCCCCCCATGCCCCTGGGTGCCCCCAAACCCTGCTGGGTGTACCCACACATCCGGGCAGGTGTCCCTGGGTGTTCCCAAACCCTTTTGGGTGTTGCTGACACCCCTGGTGTCCCCAAATGCCCCTGTGTCCCTAACACCCCTGGCTGCTCCCAACACCCCTGGGTACCCCAAACTCTGCTGGGTGCCCCCAGCCTGTGCCCCCAGCCCTGATCCCCATCCCTCCCATCCCTCCTCTCCCTCCATCCCTTGCCCCTGGCCCCCCGGGCAGGTGAAGTATCCCCAGCCCTTTCCCCTGTCCCTCTGTCCCCCTGTCCTCCTGTCCCCTTGTCCTCTGTCCCATTGTCTGCTGTCCCCCTGTCACCTGTCCCCCGCCCCGTGCAGGTGGAGCACCCAAACCTGTGGTGTCCCCACACCTGTGCCCCTGTCCCTGTCCCCCACCCCGTGCAGGGGTGCGGTACCTGGGCACCACTTGGGCACTGACACCTGTGCCCTGTCCCTGCCCCCCTCACCTGTGCCCTGTCCCTGCCCCCCTCACCTGTGCCCCGCCCCGGGCAGGTGGAGCACCCGAACCCGGGCGTGCGGTACCCGGGCACCACGCGCGTGGCGTACCTGCCCGACTGCCCCGAGGGGAACAAGGTGCTGGGGCTGTTCCGCAAGGCCTTCGCCCAGCGCCTCACCTTCACCGTGGGCACCTCGCTGACCACCGGCCGTGCCAACGTCATCACCTGGAACGACATCCACCACAAGACCAACTGCACCGGCGGGCCCCAGCTGTGCGGGGGGCACCTGGGGGGCACCTGGGGGCACCTGGGAGCACCTGGGGGGCACCTGTGGGGTTGGGGGACAACATCCACCATGAGACTGACTGCAGCCAGCTGTGTCGGGGGGGTGTGGGGGCACCTGGGGGGGCTGATGGGCACCCGTGGACATGGGGGGGGCACCTGGGAGGGCACCTGAGGGCTTGGGGAGCAACATCCACCACATCCAGCACCAGCTGTGGGGGGAAGGGGGACCGGGGGGCACTGGGGGAGCACCGGGGATGTGGGGGGGCGGGGAGGGAGGATGGCTGAGGGGAGAGCACCTGGCAGGGGGGGCACGGCCTGACTCACTCCCCCCTCTGCCCCCAGGTTCGGGTACCCCGACCCCACGTACCTCGCCCGGGTGCAGGAGGAGCTGCGGGCCAAGGGCATCACCGAGGACTGAGCGGGGGGACAGGGACCCCCCCCGGCCAGGGGGACCCTCCCATGCACCGGGACCCCCCCCAGGATCACCCCGGGCAGCAAGGACCCCCCCAGACCCTCCCTGGGCAGCGGGACCCCCAGGCAGGGGGATCCCCCCACACAAGGGGACCCCCCGGGGCAGGAGGAGCACCCCCCTGGGCAGAGGGATCCCCCATTCAATGGGACCCCCCGTGCGGGGGGATCCCCCCGTACACCCCTGAGCAGGGGCACCCCCCGGCCCCCCTGGCTGGCAGTGGGGGGCACAAGGAGGGGGCCAGGCCCCCCCAGGGGGGCTGGTGCCAGCCAGCCCCCGCAGCACGGACAGACGGACCCCTGTACATACCCCTGACCCCCAGGACAGACAGGGGGATCCCTGCCCCCCCAAGCCCCGGGGGGGTCCCACCCTCGGGGGGGGTTATTTATTTTTTATTTCCCCCCCAGGTCTGTAACTTTGATCCAATAAAAATATGCAATGGATTGAGGGGGGCCTGGGGCAGTGGGGGGCACCATGAGCTCTGGGAGTCACAGGGTGGGGACAGGGCTGGGGACAGGAGACGTGGGATTTTGGGATGGGACATGGGGATGGACATCCGTCAGGACAATGGATGGACGTGGGGACATCGGCCTGGGACGGGATGGAAACATTGGGGTGGGGACCTGGGGCTCTGTGCGTGGGACTTTGGGGTGGGACTTTGGGGTGGGGTCCCCCATGTGTGATGGGGACACTGGGCCGGGACCTGAGCTGGGCACAGTGGGATGAGAGACCAGGCTGGGACACTGGTCTGGGAAATCAGGGTGAAAACATTGGGATTTTGGGGTGTGGGCACTGGGCTGGAGCCTGCGGTCAGGGGGATTTTGGGTTGCGACAACACGGAACCATGGAGTGGTCTGGGTTAGGAGGGACCCTAAAACCCAACAGTTCCCCATCTCCCCAGTCCAGCCCCGTGTCCCTCTCCCCAGTCTGTCCCAGTGTCCCTCTCCCCAGTCTGCCGTGAGGGAGGATGGAATGAGCCTTGGACGCTGCACCCCAGCACAATCCAGGCCTGGGAAACGTGAGCTGCCATGGGGCAGGGCCGAGGTGAAGCCCCAGTGCCCTGGGGACAGGGATCGCAGGGTGGGGATCGCAGGGTGGGGATCGCAGGGTGGGGATCTCAGGGTGGGGAGTGGCAGCTCAGTGGCATCACAGCGCCCCAAACCCGTGCTGGCAGCGGCCGGAGGCACCCGAGGGCGGCTGGAGATGGAGCTGCGGCTCTCACCCCTGCCTGGACACCGCCCGGGGCCTGCAAAAACAAATCCCGTGGTGACCGGGCAGTGCTGACAGAACTGAGTGGGACAGTGGCACTCATTTCACGAATGGGCTCGTGGACACCTGGGCCAGAGAGCTCGGGATGGGGTGGGGGTGTCACAGTCCCTGTCAGGCACCAGCCCTGGGAAACCAGAACGGTGCAATGGGCTGCTAAAAACCACCCTGAAGGCAAACCCGGCGACCTTCAGCCGCTGGGGTCCGCAGTCAGTGAAGGTCACCTGGCCAGTGAACACCTGAGGCCGCGCCAGTGGAACCTGCCCTGCCCGGTGCCAGCCCCCAGGGGCTGTAGAAGGGAGCCAAGTCCCGGTGGTGCAAGCCAGGAATGTGTCAGGGAAGAGCTCGGATCAGTCCTGCCTCAAGCAAAGGCAAACCCATCCCTGGGATTGCTTCTGCTCACGGGCCTGGCACTTGGTGGGAGACGCAGAGGACAGGGGGACACAGATGTCCCTGAGGGGCTTTGATTCTGGGCTGAGAAGCGTCTGGAACGTTGAACTGTGCCACGCGGGCTGTGGGTGACACTGCTGTGACTCCCGGGCACCGTGAGCATGGGCTGCCCCAGCTGGGAGCTCTGGGCACAGCCCTGGGGAGAGATCCAGGATGGACACATGGCCAGGCAGGACTGACCGACCCCAGCACACCCCTGGGACAGCCAGGGCCTGTGGAGGTGGAACTGCTGCTGTGTGGATAAACGCAGGTACAGAGGAACACGGGGGGACCCGGGCGGGACGGGGATGGTGCAGAAAAAGAGTGAGTGCAAGGTGTGGGATAGGGAATAGTGTGGATGGTGTAAAATAAAGGATTAGGGTAAGGTTTGGGATAGGGAATGGTGTGGATGGTGTAAAATAAAGGGTGAGTGCAAGGTGTGGGATAGGGAATGGTGTGGATGGTGTAAAATAAAGGGTGAGTGCAAGGTGTGAGATTGGGAATGGTGTGGATGGTGTAAAGTGTGAGTGCAAGGTCATTTTGGGGTAGTTTGGGGGTGATTTTGGGGATTACTTGGGAGTGGTTTTGAGCGACTTTTGTGTGGTTTTGGGAGGTGTTTGGGGTGATTTTAGAGGTGCTGCTCAGTCCTGGGGAAGTTCTGGGGTGATGCTGACCCCCTGCACTGGCCAGACTGTCACAGTTGTCACCTGAGCCAGGACCTGCCTCACCTGGATCCCACCCTGGCTTTATTTAAATCAAATCCTTGGTTTTTATTGCCTTTTTCCTGTTTTTTTGTTTTTTTTTTTTTTTTGCCTGAAACACCTGATGGGCTGAGGCTGGTATTACCTGGAGCACCCAAGTCTGAGGGATCTGGGGATCAACCTCCCACACCTGGGCAGATCCCTCACCTGGACACCTGCCCGGAGCCGCTTCAATCACGTCACATATTCAGCAGAAATAGCCAAATCTTTGCTTTTCTCCCCAAAACACGCAGCAATGTCCCCTCCCCTCCCCCCCACCCCGAGTTATTCCTTTATCCTCCAATTTTCCATAATTAAATCTGGATCTGGAATTCTTGATGACCTTATGAGATCACGTCGCACCTGCACACACCTGGAGGCAACACCTGTCCCAGGTGGGTGAACACCTGGTGCCTCAGAGCTCCAGCAATGGAGCATCCTGTCCATGCCAGGAGTCACCCGTGGCAAGGGCTGCCAGGTGACCACACCTGGGGGCTCTCCAGAGGGTTGCCAGGTGTTCCCTGCGAGGGGGGTGGCCAGGTAACAACACCTGGGGGTGCCCAGATCTCTGCTTGTGTCCTCGTGCTGGGAGTGGAGGGTCTCCAGGTGTGCTGAGAGGCTGCAGGTGCTCCTCACCTGCCCCTCACCTGGCCCCTATTTCAGGATGATGTGGTAGCTGTCGTTGGTTTCGGCTGCAAAGGAAGCCAAGGTCACCCCACAGCAGGTGAGGGAAGGTGGGGTGGGGTGATCTGAGCCAGGTGTGGCCCAGACAGAGCCCCAGGTACTCACACACCTTTCATGGTGTCCAGGACGAAGCAGGATTCATCCTGGAAGTTCTGGATCATCTGAAAAAACCCCAAACAACAAAAATTCAGGGCGTTTTGGGAAGAATTTGGGTTCCAAAGGGCTGGAGGCGCCCAGGTGGGAGCTCAGGTGGGAGCTTTGGAAGCAGCAGCCGAAAATATTTTATTGCTTCCCTGGGCCCTTCCCAACATCTGCCCAGGTGAGCCCAGGTGAGCTGGCAGGCGTGCCCCGGGGCAGGTGGGCGTTACCTCGTCGCTGACCAGCACGTGGATGCCCGTGGGGCCCTGCTTGTAGATGTGCTGGATGTGCTGGGCGGGCACCCGGAACAGCTGTGCCAGCTTCTCGGCCAGCTCGGCCGCCCTCAGCTCCTCCAGGTAAACGGCGTGGTAAACTGCAGGGGAGCACGGCCTCACACCTGCCCAGGTGTGCCCCCGCCGCCAGCCAGGGCTGGGCCCAGCTGTGCTGGGAGCAGGCACCTGCCTGGCGCCGCATCCCGCCTGCCATTTCCACACCTGGCCCCAAAACCCTGCCAGGGGCACCTGAGCAGCAGCACCTGGACCTGCAGGTGGGTTTGATGCCCAGCAGGATGGGAATGCTGAACAAGGAGCCCCTCCCAGGCCTCCCCAGGTGCTGGGTTCTCACAGGTGTTCCCAATTCTGGCTCGGCACAGGTGAGATGCCAACACCTGTGTGCTGGCACAGAGGGAACTCTGCTGGGGGGGGGGGGGGCACTTTTTGGCACCTTGGCCTGAGGGGAGGGGGCACCCCCAGGTGTAGGGAGGGCCCAGGTGAGCTCTGTGCTCACAGGTGGGGACACAGGCCAGGTACAGGTGAGGAGGGATCAGGTAGGGGAGGGGCTCCTGTGAGGGCACAGGTGATCTCAGGAGGGGGGAGGGATGGGGCCACTGGGTGCTGAGCACCTGTGGGCAGGTGCTCTCCTGGAAACGACTGCCAGCACATCCCTGTTTCCTGAACCCCCCAGGTGTGGTCCCAGCTGCCCCAGGTGAGGTCTCTGCTCCCCCAGGTGAGCTCTCTGGTCCCCCAGATGTAGTCCCTGTTCCCCCAGGTGAGCTCCCTGCTCCCCCAGGTGAGGTCCCTGTTCCCCCAGGTGAGGTCCCTGTTCCCCCAGGTGAGCTCCCTGCTCCCCCAGGTGAGGTCCCTGTTCCCCCAGGTGAGGTCTCTGCTTCCCCAGGTGAGGTCCCTGTCCCCCAGGTGAGATCCCAGATTCTCAATCCCCCCCAGGTGAGTTCCCTGCTCCCCCAGGTGAGCTCCCTGCTGCCCCAGGTGAGTTCCCTGTCCCCCAGGTGCGATCCCAGATTCTCAATCCCCCCAGGTGTGGTCCCTGCTCCCCCAGGTGAGTTCCCTGCCCCCCAGGTGAGCTCCCTGCCCCCCCTCACCAAAGAAGGTGCCGCTGCCGCCGTCGCCGTCCTCGTGCTCGTGCTGGGGGTCCCTCACCTGCTGCGACTCCTGGCACACGTAGATGGTCAGGCGGGGCCGCACCATCCTGGGACAGGTGAGGGTCACCTGGCGTTCCCACCCCGCCCAGCCCTCACCTGCCAGGTGTCCCAGGAGGGGCTGGCTGAGCCCATCCCAGAGGAGAGCCCCCGGGGCTGCCTCCACCTGGCTGAGCCCCAGGTGTCCCCTCGGTGAGCCTGGTCAGCATTCCCAGGCACTCCCACCTGGCCACTCTGTCCCTCTCAGCCTCCCGCAGTGCTCAGGTGTGCTAAACCCCGGGGCAGAGCCCTGCGGTTCAGGGCCAGCTGTGGGGAACATCCCCTTTTTGGGAACTTTCCAGGCAGGTCACAGGTGCAGACAGTCCTGGACCACCAGGAACTCCAGTCCTGGATTCTCAAAGTCAAAGAATTCCCAGTTCCTAACTCCCAATTCCTAATTCTCAATCCCTAATTCCCAGTCCCTAATTAATAATTCCTAATTCCCAATTCCTAACTTCCAATTCTCAATCCCTAATCCTAATCCCCAATTCCTAATTCCTAATCCCTAATTCCCAATTCCCAATCCCTAATTCCTAATTCTCAATTCCCAGTTCCTAATTCCCAATTCCTCTCTCCTACCTGGACCTCCTTCCCCAAAGTTCCTCTAAATTCCTGACTCGGATGGGAAAAGGCTGGGCCAGGTGAATCCCAGCCCCCCAGGTGAGTCCCAGCCCCCCAGGTGAGTCCCAGATCCCCCCCAGGTGAGTCCCAGCCCCCCCAGGTGTGTCCCAGCCCCCCAGGTGAGTCCCAGATCCCCCCCAGGTGAGTCCCAGCCCCCCAGGTGAGTCCCAGCCCCCCAGGTGTGTCCCAGCCCCCCAGGTGAGTCCCAGACCCCCCCCCCAGGTGTGTCCCAGCCCCCCAAGTGTGTCCCAGCCCCCCAGGTGAGTCCCAGCCCCCCAGGTGGGTCCCAGCCCCCCAGGTGAGTCCCAGATCCCCCCCAGGTGTGTCCCAGCCCCCCAGGTGTGTCCCAGCCCCCCAGGTGAGTCCCAGCCCCCCAGGTGTGTCCCAGCCCCCCAGGTGTGTCCCAGATCCCCCCCAGGTGTGTCCCAGCCCCCCCAGGTGTGTCCCAGCCCCCCAGGTGAGTCCCAGCCCCCCCCAGGTGTGTCCCAGCCCCCCCAGGTGAGTCCCAGCCCCCCCCCCCAGGTGTGTCCCAGCCCCCCAGGTGAGTCCCAGCCCCCCAGGTGAGTCCCAGCCCCCCAGGTGTGTCCCAGCCCCCCAGGTGTGTCCCAGCCCCCCCAGGTGTGTCCCAGCTCCCCCAGGTGAGTCCCAGACCCCCCCCCCCAGGTGTGTCCCAGCCCCCCAGGTGTGTCCCAGCCCCCCCAGGTGAGTCCCAGCCCCCCAGGTGTGTCCCAGCCCCCCCCCAGGTGTGTCCCAGCCCCCCAGGTGTGTCCCAGCCCCCCAGGTGAGTCCCAGCCCCCCCAGGTGAGTCCCACCTGCCCTTGAGGGCGTTGAAGAGCCGGATGCCGTCGGCGGGGCCGCAGATCTGGATCACGTCCTCCCCGCGTCAGCTTCAGCAGATCTGCCCCTGCCAAAGCCCCAGAGGCACCCAAAATCACCCCAAAATCACCCCAAAATCACCCCAAAAATCACCCCAGAGTCACCCCAAAATTCACCCCAGAGTCACCCCAAAATCACCCCAAAATCACCCCAGAGTCACCCCAAAATCACCCCAAAAATCACCCGAGTCACCCCAAAATCACCCCAGAGTCACCCCAGAGTCACCCCAAAGTCACCCCAAAAATCACCCCAAATTCACCCCAGAGTCACCCCAGAGTCACCCCAAAATCACCCCAGAGTCACCCCAAAATCACCCCAGAGTGACCCCAGAGTGACTCCAGAGTGACCCCAAAATCACCCCAAATTCATCCCAAATTCGCCCCAGATCCACCCCAGATCCGCCCCAACTCCTCCTCTCTTTGCCCAGAACTGGAATTGTTCACCTGCTTTTCCTCAAAATCCTCAAATTCCCTTTGCCAGCTTTGCTTTCCCTCAAATTATCATTTTTGGCTTTGTTTTCCCCAAACCAGTGGTTTTTTTTCAACTTCATTTGTCCTAAAATCAGCGTTTTCCACGTTGGTTTCCACAAAATCCCTATTTTCCAGCTTACTTTTCCCAAAATCCCTATTTTCCAGCTCACTTTTCCCAAAATCCCTATTTTCCAGCTCACTTTTCCCCAACATCATCACTTTTCACCCTTTTTTCACCCTAAATCAACATTTTTCAGCTTCATTTTCACCCAACTCAGCATTTTCCAGCCCGATTTCCCCCAAATTCAACACTTTCCACCCGTTTTCCCCCCACATCAGCAATTTTCAGCTTGGTTAAGCCAAACCCAGCATTTTCCAGCTTCGTTTTCCCCCAGATCAGCGATTTTTGGCTTTATTTTTTTTCCCCAATTTGGCATTTTTCAGCTCAGTCTTCCCCAGAATTGCCATTTTCCAAGTTTGCTTTACCCAAAATCAGCATTTTTTCACCTCTGTTTTCCACAAAACGAGGTTTTCACCTTCATTTTGCATTAATTGCCATTTGCCAGCTTCATTTTTCTAAAAATCAGCATTTCCCAGCCCATTTGTGCCTGAATTCAAGACTTTTTACCTCTATTTTTCCCCAGATTGGCATTTTTAAATTTGTTTTCTTGGCATTTTCAGCTGTTTTCCCCCAAATTCCCATTTTTCGCTTTCGCTGTCCCCAGATCTGCCATTTTCACCTCCTTTTCCCAAACCTGGCATTTTCCCCCAAATCAGCCCCTCTCGTGTCACCTGTGCCAGGTGAGCTGGGGGAGGTGGTGCAGGTGAGGCGTTCGAGTGGGTAAGAAGGGATTTGGGAACGCTCACCTGGCCAGGTGAGGAGAGAGGAGGTGACCCAGCCCAGGTGAGGTGACCCAGCCCAGGTGAGGTGACCCAGCTCAGGAGAGGTGACCTGGCCCAGGTGAGGGCAGGTGACCGAGCCCAGGTGAGGTGACCAGGCCCAGGTGAGCTGACCCAGCCCAGGTGAGGTGACCCAGCCCAGGTGAGGTGACCTGGCCCAGGTGAGGGGAGGTGACCCAGCCCAGGTGAGGGGACCCAGCCCAGGTGAGGTGACCCAGCCCAGGTGAGGGGAGGTGACCCAGCCCAGGTGAGGTGACCCAGCCCAGGTGAGGGGAGGTGACCCAGCCCAGGTGAGCTGACCCAGCCCAGGTGAGGTGACCCAGCCCAGGTGAGCTGACCCAGCCCAGGTGAGCTGACCCAGCCCAGGTGAGGTGACCCAGCCCAGGTGAGCTGACCCAGCCCAGGTGAGGTGACCCAGCCCAGGTGAGGGGAGGTGACCCAGCCCAGGTGAGCTGACCCAGCCCAGGTGAGGTGACCCAGCCCAGGTGAGGTGACCCAGCCCAGGTGAGGGGACCCAGCCCAAGAGAGGTGACCTGGCCCAGGTGAGCTGACCCGGCCCAGGTGAGGTAACCCGGCCCAGGTGAGGTGACCAGGCCCAGGTGAGGTGACCCAGCCCAGCTCAGGAGAGGTGACCCAGCCCAGGTGAGCTGACCCAGCCCAGGTGAGGGCAGAACTCACCTGAGAAGTTCCTGAAGAGCCGTGAGAAGGTGGAGAAGCGGTTGCGGTGCAGCCACTGCTGCGCCTCCTGCGGGGTCCAGGTGGGCAGCAGCGTCTGGGGGGGACATGGGGGGACACAGGTGCTGCCAGGTGACCTGCCTGACCACGTCAGGTGTTTGCAGTCAGGCAGGGGCACAGGTGAGCTCAGGTGAGCTCAGGGTGGGTCAGCACAGGTGGGAATTGAACCCCTGAGCAGGTGGGATGAGGTGACGACCTCAGAGGTGACCTGGAAGCGTTTCCAGGTGATGTGGAAGTGTTTCTGCTGAGGCACAGGTGAGCTCAGGTGAGCTCAGGTGAGCTCAGGGTGGGTCAGCAAGGTGGGAATTCCCCCCCAGGTGGGGACAGCGGGGCGTGGCCTCCCAGGTGTCTGCAGACGGCCCGAAGGGTTTGTGGAAGCCCCCAGGTGTACCTGGGCAGGTACCTGGGCAGGTACTTACGTCAGCCAGGGGCGCGGGGGGGTCGGGCTGGTGGCTCGGGGACCCGCTGCTGGGGACAGAGGGACACGGGTCACTGGGACACTGGGACATGGGATACTGGGATACTGGGATACTGGGACACTGGGATACTGGGACATGGGTCACTGGGACACTGGGATACTGGGAACACTGGGAACACTGGGACACTGGGAACACTGGGATACTGGGACATGGGTCACTGGGATACTGGGATACTGGGAACACTGGGACACGGGTCACTGGGACACTGGGACACTGGGGACATGGGATACTGGGATACTGGGATACTGGGAACACTGGGACACGGGTCACTGGGACACTGGGAACACTGGGACACTGGGACACTGGGATACTGGGACATGGGTCACTGGGATACTGGGACATGGGATACTGGGAACACTGGGACATGGGACACTGGGATACTGGGACATGGGATACTGGGAACACTGGGACACTGGGACATGGGACACTGGGACATGGGTCACTGGGATACTGGGATACTGGGAACACTGGGACACTGGGTCACTGGGATACTGGGGGCATTCTAACTGGGCACTGGGATCACTGGACATTGGGATCACTGCCACACTGGGATACCTGTCCCAGTGGGTACTGGGGTCACTGGGGGCACTGTCCCAGTGGGACACTGGTGCCACTGTCACTGGATGGCACTGGGGTGATACTGGGGTCACTGGGATGGCACTGGGGTGCCACTGGGATGGCACTGGTGTCACTGGGATGGCACTGGGGTGATACTGGGGTCACTGGGATGGCACTGGGTTTACTGGGATGGCATCAGGATGGCACTGGGTCACTGGGATGGCACTGGGATGGCACTGGGGTGTCACTGGGATGGCACTGGGGTGTCACTGGTGCCACCACCCCCAGTCCCAGTACTCCCAGTGCTCCCAGTGCTCCCAGCACTCCCAGTGCTCCCAGTGCTCCCAGCACTCCCAGTGCTCCCAGTGCTCCCAGTGCTCCCAGCACTCCCAGTACTCCCAGTGCTCCCAGTACTCCCAGTGCTCCCAGCACTCCCAGTACTCCCAGTGCTCCCAGTGCTCCCAGTGCTCCCAGCACTCCCAGTGCTCCCAGTGCTCCCAGTGCTCCCAGCACTCCCAGTGCTCCCAGTGCTCCCAGCACTCCCAGTGCTCCCAGCACTCCCAGTACTCCCAGTGCTCCCAGTACTCCCAGTGCTCCCAGCACTCCCAGGTTCCCGGCACTCACCCGTCCCCGATGGAGAAGCTGCTGTGGGAGCTGTTGAAGCCGGGGGACGGCGCGTTGGGCACGTAGGTGACCTCGGGCCAGGGCGAGCACTGCGGGCACGCCAGGTGAGCTCAGGGCTGCCTGGGCCGTACCTGCACACACCTGCACACACCTGGGACTGCACCTGCACACACCTGCAACCATGCACACACCTGGGACTGCACCTGCACACACCTGCACACACCTGCACACACCTGGGACTACACCTGCACACACCTGGAACCATGCACACACCTGGGACTGCACCTGCACACACCTGTACACACCTGGAACCATGCACACACCTGGGACTGCACCTGCACACACCTGTACACACCTGCACACACCTGGGACTGCACCTGCACACACCTGGAACCACGCACACACCTGGGACTGCACCTGCACACACCTGGAACCATGCACACATCTGTACACACCTGCACACACCTGGGCACACCTGGAACCATGCACACACCTGTACGCACCTGCACACACCTGGGACTGCACCTGCACACACCTGGGACTGCACCTGCACTACACACACACCCCTGCACACATCTGGTCTACATCTGCACACACCTGAACTGCACACACACACCTGCACACACCTGGTCTACACCTGCACACACCTGGGCTGCACCTGCACACACCTGCACTGCATACATACCCCCCCCACACACACATGGGACTGTACCTGCACACACCTGGGACTGTACCTGCACACAGCTGCAATAAACACACACATCTGCACACACCTGGACCCACACATACCTCCATCCCCACACACCTGGCCCTGCACACACCTGCCCAGCTCAGTCAGTAATGTCCCCAGAGCCCTTCTGCAGGTACAAAAGCACCTTCTCTTTTGCCGGGCAGGTGTGAACACCTTGAGCCAAGCTCTCCGAGCAGCAGGGCCCTGCTCCCTGGCAGGCAGGTGAGGCAGGTGAGCTCACCTCGGTGAGGATGGTGGTCTCGTAGGAGGGCTGGTACTTCTCCTTCTCGTGGGGCGTTCGCTTCTCCATCTTCTCCCGATCCGTCTTCTGCTTCCGGTCGGCTCCTTTGGGCTGGAAGGGACAGCCAGCACAGGTGTGTGGGCACTCAGGTGGCACAGGTGACTCAGCCCTCTTGGGAAAAGGAGTCTGGGGAGAAGCTTGACCTGAGGGCCTCTGCAGGGACAGGGGTGTGAGCACCTGGAGACACCTGTAACACCTGAACACACCTGTAACACCTGAACACACCTGTAACACCTGAACACACCTGTAACACCTGGAGACACCTGTAACACCTGAACACACCTGTAACCCCCTGGAGACACCTGTAACGCCCTGGAGACACCTGTAACACCTGAACACACCTGTAACTCCCTGAATACACCTGTAACCACTCTGCACACACCTGTAACCCCTGAAAACACCTGAGTTGTGTCTTCTGCATCAGCCACGTGGGAGATGGGATTCTGGGGGGACAAACTGCACCTGGACACGAGGTCACAGGAGTGGCCTTGACTTTACCACACCTTGAACACCTGGGCCCCTTCTCCCCCCAAAATGGGGGGGTTCACTCAAATCCCATGGGGAGCACAGACGTGGAACCTCCACAGGTATCCAGGTGTTCCCCTCGGCAGATCCCTGAAGAAATTCCCTTAAACGTGGCCGTACCTGCACTCACAGGTGAGGGAATTTGGCCCAAGTGGACCAGGGGAGGGCAGAGCAGGACCCCAAACGCCCCTGACCCCCCGAGGTGAGCAGGTGAGGAAAGAGGAGCCAAGGTGAGATTCTGGAGGTGCTGCAGGTGGGACGGAGTCACGGGCACCCCGAGGTGTGACCACAGTGGGAACGACCCCTCCCTGCACCTGCGCCACCTGCGCCACCAGGCTGGGGCTGTCACTCCTAAAGGTGGGAGGTTCTGGAGGCACCGGCAGCCCCCAGGACAAACTGGGACAGACCCCCAGGTGAGCCCAGGTGGGAGGGGCCAGCAGGTACCTTGAACACCTTGATCTGGCAGCTGGCGGAGTGCAGGTGCTCCGTGTACTCCCCGCTCTCGTTCTCCCTGAAGGTGTCGATCTGCACGCGGAAGGGAACGCCCTTCTCCCCGCCGTGCTTGCGCAGCGTGAACTCCGTGCTGATGCAGTGCACCTGGGGACAGGTGAGCTTCCTGTGGGACCGCTGCCCTGGGACAGAGCCCACCTGTCCTCACCTGGGTGAGGGACAGAGCCCACCTGTCCTCACCTGGGTGTGGGACTGAGCCCACCTGTCCTCACCTGGGTGTGGGACAGAGCCCACCTGTCCTCACCTGGGTGAGGGACAGAGCCCACCTGTCCTCACCTGGATGAGGGACTGAGCCCACCTGTCCTCACCTGGGTGTGGGACAGAGCCCACCTGTCCTCACCTGGGTGTGGGACAGAGCCCACCTGTCCTCACCGGGCTGTAGGACAGAGCCCACCTGTCCTCACCTGGATGAGGGACTGAGCCCACCTGTCCTCACCTGGGTGTGGGACTGAGCCCACCTGTCCCACACCTGGATGTGAGGCATTGCCCACCTGTCCTCACCGGGCTGTAGGACAGAGCCCACCTTGTCCTCACCTGGGTGAGGGACTGAGCCCACCTGTCCCACACCTGGATGTGAGGCATTGCCCACCTGTCCCTCACCTGGCTGTGGGACAGAGCCCACCTGTCCCTCACCTGGATGAGGAACAGAGCCCACCTGTCCTCACCTGGGTGAGGGACAGAGCCCTCCTGTCCTCACCTGGACGTGAGGCATTGCCCACCTGTCCTCACCTGGACGAGGGACAGAGCCCACCTGTCCTCACCTGGATGTGAGGCATTGCCCACCTGTCCTCACCTGGATGAAGACTGACGTCCTCTTGGACGGATCCCACAGGAATTCCACGGTGTTGAGCTGTGTCGGGTTCGCGCGGGGGTCGATGATCCCCACGGACATCGGGATATCTGTGGGGGGGAACAGGTGAGGCCCACCTGGGACCTCCCAGCTGCCCCAGCCAGGTGAGACTCACCTATGTCCAGGATCCTGTCGCCAGGTCTGTTCCACCTCCAGCCCTCCAGCTGCTGGTGCTCCGTGTACTGCAGCCGCCGGTCGTGGAAAACCACCCGGAAGATGCTCTGGGGAAGGGGGGAACGTCACCTGGAGCTGCCCTGGCACACCTGGCCAGATGTGCAGCCCTTCCCTGTGCCAAAAAAGGGGCAAAGGGAACCACGCCCCTCCTCCAAACAGGTATATCTCCCAGCCCCACCCAGCTGCAGGGCCCCGGAGGGCACCTGGCTGGCATGGGCACACCTGGCCAGGGGCACCTGTGCTCTCCGCTCACCTTGACCAGCTTCCCGTTGATCTCGGGCAGCTCCCCGAGTTTCCTGTTGTCCAACATCCGGATCTCGTAGGATTGACCTGGGGGCAGGAGGGCACCTGAGGGTTTTCTGTCACCTGTACCTGTCACCTGAGCTCCTTTTCAGTTGGGGTCCCACCAACCCAGACCTTCCAGTTGTACCTGGAAGCAGCAGGTACAGCCTGAACCTGTAACTGCCATCCTGCAGTGCTGCCCAGCACTGACCTGTACAGACACACCTTATATACACCTGTACAGAGACACCTTACACACAGACACACCTTACACACACCTGTACAGATACACCACACACCTGTACAGATACACCTTACACACACAGATACACCTTACACACACCTGTAATCCTCTGCACACACCTATACAGATACACCTTACGCATACCTGTACAGATACACCTTACACACAGATACACCTTACACACACCTTTACAGAGACACCTTACACACAGATACACCTTACACACACCTGTACGGACACACCTTACACACACAGATACACCTTACACACAGATACACCTTACACACACCTGTACAGGTACACCTTACACACACCTGTACAGATACACCTTACACATACCTGTACAGACACACCTTAAACACACCTATAACCACCCTGCACACACCTGTACAGATACACCTCACACCTGTACAGATACACGTTACACACACAGATAGATACACCTTACACACACCTGTACAGATACACCTTACACACACCTGTACAGGTACACCTTACACACACCTGTATCCACCCTGCACACACCTGTTACCACCTGTAACCTGGTGAACCCCCCAGGTGACTCCTGCTCCACCTGGGCAGAGCACAGCCAGGTGCAGGCACTGCCACCTCCCCAAAACCAGCAATTTCCCCTGGGAGACGCCAACCTCCACGGGCAGAGCCCTCCTGCTCGGGTGCTTCCCAGGGGCACCTGCGCAGGACAGGTGTGGCCTCACCTTGGTTGAGGTAGGTGAGGGTCTCGTCGTGCAGCTTGACGGCGGGGGAGGTGGCGGCGCACAGCACGTACTGGAAGGGCAGCAGCTTGTCCTGGTTCTCCGGGGGCAAGCTGGACTCCTCCTGCTTGAAGATGGGCAGAGCCAGGACGTCGCTGCGGAGACGGGGAGAGAGTCACCTGAGACAGGTGAGCTGGGGCGGGGGGGGTCAGGGATTCCTTCCGTCCAACCTGGCCTTGGCACCTGGAGGAAGAGCCCCACCAGAAAGGTGGCCCTGCCTCTGGAGCCTGCCTGAGCCCAGGGCTCCAGGTGTGCCCTGAGCCTCTGGCCTCAGGTGCTCACCTGGAATACACCTGTGGCCATCTGAATACACCTGTCAGCACCTGGGGCACCCCTGCAAGCACTCCTAATCCTGACTCCAGCCACTACAACAAGCACAATTCCAGCTGTAACTCCAGCTCTGCTCCTTCCCTACTCCAACCACAGCTCCAGCCCAACTGCATCCCAAATCCATCCCAAATCCATCCCGAATCCAACCCGAATCCTTCCCTACTGCATCCCGAATCCATCTCGACAGCATCCTGAATCCATCCTGAATCCATCCCGAATCCTTCCCTACTGCATTCCAACTGCATCCCAAATCCATCCCGAATCCATCCCGAATCCATCCTGAATCCAACCCGAATCCATCCTACAGCATCCTGAATCCATCCTGAATCCATCCCAAATCCTTCCCTACAGCATCCCAAATCCATCCCAAATCCATCCCAGCCCCAAACGCAGCTCGGGGCATTACTTCAGCCGTAATTCCAATTACAACTCTCCCCCAATTCCTTCCCAACTCCTTCCCTACTCCATCCCAGCCCCAGCCCCAATTCCACCCCAACGCCCCCAGTTCCCCCCTTGGTGCCCCGACTTTGGCACGTTCAGGGTTCCCCGTGCCCCTGGCACCCCCTGTCATTCTGGGGACCCCTGGAGATTTTGGGATCCCACAGAGATTCTGGGGACCCCTGGAGATTTTGGGATCCCACAGAGATTCTGGGGACCCCTGGAGATTTTGGGATTCCCCCAGAGATTTTGGGATCCCACCAGAGATTTTGGAGTCTCCACCAGGGATTTGAGATCCCTTATGAAGATCCTGGGGAACCCGCAGGATTCTGGGGACCCCTGGAGATTTTGGGGCTTCCCTTGGAGATTCTGGGGTTTCCCTTGGGGGATCCACGGAGATTCTGGGGTGCCTCTGGATACCCCGGGGTCCCCTCCCGCGTCGGGTACCGGTGCTGAGGCGCTGCCCGACGCCTTCAACCTCCAGCTCATTCTGGGGCTCCCCCGCTCCCTGCACGGCCCCTGCCTTCCCCGGGATGCCAGGTTCGGGGTGCCCTGTCGGTTTCGGGGTGCCCTGTCAGGTTCGGGGTGCCCTGTCAGGTTCGGGGTCCCCGGTACCTCATGCTGTAGGCGCCGGCGCCGAGCTCCTGCCCGATGCCCGAGAGGCTGGCGTCGAAATCCTGCACCAGCCCCGACTCGATCACCTCGTCCGCCAGCGGCAGCTTCAGCGCCCACGCCATGGCCCCGGGGCACCCCAAAAACGGCTCCCGGCTCACCCCCAAAAACGGGGGGTCCTCAGCGTCACCCCCCGGCAAAGGGGGTCGTCGTGGTCACTCCAAAACCGGGGGGTCTTTGGGACACCCCAAAAATGGGGGAGTCGGGGGCTACTCGGAGGTGGGGGTGTCTTGGGAACACGGCAAAAGTGGGGAGTTGGGGCACCCCCAAACACGCGGGTCCTTGGGGTCACCCCAAAAAGGGGCTTGCAGGGGTCCCCCCAAAAACAGGGGGCCTTGGGGTCACCCCCAAACCGCTGGGCCTCAGGGTCACCCCAAAACAATGTCTTCAGTGTCACCCCAAAAATGGGGTTCCTCAGAGTCACCCCCAACCCAGGGGCTCCTCGGGGCACCCCAACACCTCCCCCTGACTTCTGGGGGTACCAAAGCCCCCCAAGCCTCTTGAGGACCTTCTCTTGCAGTGACTGATTTGGGGACCCCCAAACCCCGCTATCGCAGGCGAATGAACCCCAAAACCCAGGGACACCCCCGAGGCTGCACCCCCGCCCTTGGAGCGCCTCAAAGGGACACCTCGGGGGGACCCCCAAACCCCAAAACCCCTGAGGGGCAGCAATGCCGGGGGGGGGGGGGGGGGCCCGAGTTCTACAGACCGACCCCAAGGGCTGCACCCGG
Source organism: Vidua macroura (assembly GCF_024509145.1). Taxonomy (NCBI): domain Eukaryota; kingdom Metazoa; phylum Chordata; class Aves; order Passeriformes; family Viduidae; genus Vidua; species Vidua macroura. Next base: position 13,821 of record NW_026530607.1, on the reverse strand, counting down.
GGGACCCCAAAATCCTGCGCTGCCCTCCAGGGACTGCACCCACGGGGACCACCCCAATCGAGGCCGGGACCCCCAATCCGGGCCGGGACCCCCAATCCAGGCCGGGAACCCCAGTCCAGGCCGGGACCCCCCAATCGAGGCCGGGACCCTCAGTCCAAGCCGGGACCCCCAATCCAAGCCGGGACCCCCAGTCCGTGCCGGGACCCCGCAATCCAGGCCGGGACCCCCCAGTCCGTGCCGGGACCCCCCAATCCAGGCCGGGACCCCCAGTCCAGGCCGGGACCCCCGCTCCGGGCCCCCCCCGCTCCGGGCCGGGACCCCGAACGCGCCGCTCCGCCAAGATGGAGGCGGAGGCCCCACCCCCGCCGCTGGGCGGACGGCCCCGCCCCTCCGCCCCGCTCAGCCAATGGGACCGGGCGTTGCCGCGTGACGGCCAGCCAAAGTAACCAATAGAGAGCTTCGCGCCGGGCAGACAGCTCGGGGATTGGCTGGGGGGCGTGGCCACGGCGGCGAGCGGCGCCGGGCTGTGTGCGGCGCCCCCCGTGAGGCCGCGGGTTCGAGTCCCGCTCCCGCCCCGGCCGCAGACGCGGGGCCGAGCAGGAGGAGGGACCCCCCGCCCCCCGCAAATCCTGAAAAAAAGGGGAAAGGAAAAGAAAAAAGAAAAATACTGTTTATTTCACACCACTACATCAAGTGCATCAGTCTGCCGCGGCCCCGGCGGGCGCCCCCGTGTCCCCCCCAAAGCTCCCCTCCCGCCGCTCCCCGCGGGGCCGGAGCCCCCCGGGCAGGGGGAGGTGGGGAGGGGGCGCCGCCTCTGCCTTGGGGTTCACGCCCCCCAAACCCGGGGTGATGTCCCCAAAATCCACCCACGGGACCTCCCCAAGGTGGGGGATCGCCCCCAGAAGCCCCTCACGAGGTGAGGGACCCGCAAAACCAGCGCGGGGGTGACATAAATTTGGGGTCACCCCTGGTGAGCCGCAACATCGCCTCAGTAACACAGCAAAAAGAGCAAAACCCGGGGAAATGGAACTCGCTGCTTTTGGGTGGGTGTGTGACACTCGGGGGGGGGGGGGGGGTCTGTCACCACGTGTGTCACAGGTGGGGAGCGGTGACATCAACGCGCTCGGGTCGTGTGTGAGAGGAGGGGACGGGGGACACACACAGGCACAGGTGGGCACAGGTACAGGCACGGGGGCAGAGGGACAAAATCCGTGGCCAAAGGGACAAAAGCAGTGGCCAAAGTGCTGATGGCTGGAGGTCAAGGGGCTGTGACTGGTGGGACACACAGAGGGGATTCCCAGTGCTCCCAGTTCAGTGCACCAAAGGGCACGGGGGGGGGGGCACAGGTATGGGCACAGGGCTGGAGGGACAAAGGGGTGGCCAAAGGGACAAAATCAGTGGCCAAAGGGACAAAATCAGTGGCCGAAGGGACAAAATCAGTGGCCAAAGGGACAAAATCAGTGGCCGAAGTGCTGATGGCAGGCGGTCACGGGGGACTGTGACCGGGAACTGGGATGTTCCCAGTGCTCCCAGCTGAGAACGTGTGGAAGACGTTGAATGTTGGACACGGGCACAGGGGTGGTGGACACAGGTTGGGGCATAGTGGACACAGGTACAGGGGTGGTGGATACGAGTACAGGTATGGTTACACAGGCACAGGTGTGCTGGACACGGGCACAGGTGTGATGGACACAGGCACAGGTGTGCTGGACACAGGTAGGGGCATGGTGGACACAAGTACAGGTGTGCTGGACACAAGTACAGGCGTGGTGGACACAGGTACAGGTGTGGACACAGGTACAGGTGTGATGGACACAGGTACAGGTGTGGACACAGGTACAGGCATGGTGGACACAGGCACAGGTGTGTTGGACACGGGAACAGGTATGGTGGACACAGGTAGGGGCATGGTGGACACGGGTACAAGTGTGCTTACACGGGTACAGGTGTGGTTACACAGGTACAGGTGTGCTTACACAGGTACAGGTGTGCTGGACATGGGTACAGGCATGGTGGACACGGGTACAGGTGTGCTGGACACGGGTACAGGTGTGGTTACACAGGTACAGGTGTGCTGGACACAGGTACAGGTGTGTTGGACATGGGTACAGGAATGGTGGACACGGGTACGGGTGTGGTTACACAGGTACAGGTGTGTTGGACACAGGTACAGGTGTGCTGGACACAGGTACAGGTGTCGTTACACAGGTACAGGTGTGCTTACACAGGTACAGGTGTGCTTACACAGGTACAGGTGCGGTGGTGGAACCAGGTGGCAGAGGGCCAGAGCAGTGCCCAAAGTGCTGACGGCTGGAGGCCGGGGGGGGCACGGGCCCGGGGGCGCTGGGAGCCGCTGGAGGCGGGCACAGCTCCGGCCGGGGGGCAGAGCCGGGGGGCAGAGCCGGGGGGCAGAGCCGGGGGGCAGAGCCGGGGCGCTGCCCCTCAGGGCACGTGGAACACGTTGAGCTTGCTGGTGTTCTTGAGGGTCTGGCGGCGGTTGCAGAACCACACCCGCACCACCTCGCGCTCGTAGCGCAGCTCCTGCGCGATGCGCGTGATCTCGGCGCCCGTGGGCAGCGCGTTGCGCTCGAAGTGCGCGTTGAGCGCCTCCAGCGCCTGCGGGGTGAAGGACGTGCGCCGCTTGCGCTTCTTGCCCGGCTCGCCCCCCACGAACTCCAGCAGGTGCTGCTGCCCCTCGCGCTGCCGCTGCTCCGCCTCCCGCAGCCACTTCTCCAGCACCGGCTTCAGCTTCTGCGCGCTCTTGGGCGTGATGTCCAGCTTCTCGAACCTGGGGACACGGGGGGACATGGGGACACTCAGGGGACACATGGGGACACTCAGGGGGCATGTCCAGCTTCTCGAACCTGGGGACACGGGGGGACATGGGGACACTCAGGGGACACATGGGGACACTCAGGGGGCATGTCCAGCTTCTCGAACCTGGGGACACTCAGGGGACACTCAGGGGACACTCAGGGGGGATGTCCAGCTTCTCGAACCTGGGGACACGGGGGGACACATGGGGACACGTCCAGCTTCTCAAACCTGGGGACACTCAGGGGACACTCAGAGGACACTCAGGGGGACACATGGGGACACTCAGGGGGGATGTCCAGCTTCTCGAACCTGGGGACACATGGGGACACTCAGGGGGACACATGGGGACACTCAGGGGGACACTCAGAGGGGACACTCAGGGGGACACAGGACACTCAGGGGGGATGTCCAGCTTCTCGAATCTGGGGACACATGGGGACACTCAGGGGGACACATGGGGACACTCAGGGGACAGTCAGGGGCAACATAGGGGACAGTCGGGGGACACAGGACACTCAGGGGGGATGTTCAGCTTCTCAAACCTGGGGACCCAGGGGACACTCAGGGGACACTGGGCAGGGATGTCCTGGAGCTGATCTCCAGCTTGTCAAACCTGAGGGGATGTGGAGGGCACGGGAGACCCTCAGGGATGGGGGACAAGGGGACAGCAGGCTGGGACTGGGGGGTGACAGTGAGGGGGAGCAACGCCCAACACCCTCCTTGGCCCCGTTCCCTTCCCTTTCTCAGTTTCCTCCTTGGCCCCATTTTCCTCCTTTGCCCATTTTCCTTTTGCTCCAGTTCCCCCTCCCTCCACCTCTCCTCCCTTTCCCCAGCTTCCCTTTTCTCCACTTCCCTCCCCTTCTCAGCTTTTCCTCTTTTCCCAGAGTTTTCCTCCTTCTCTCCAATTTCCTTCTTTCCCTCCTGTTTTCCTCCCATTCTCCACTTCTCCCTTCCCCCAGTTTTCCATCTTTTCCCCTTTCCTCCTTCTGTCCCTGCCCCCATACCCGGCCCCTGTGACCGCCCTGTCCCCTCACCTGCAGCTGGCCCTGTCCTGTCCCTGTCCCTGTCTGTACAGGTGACATTACCTGCAGATGGCCCCACACCTGTCCCCCAGCTGACATTACCTGCAGATGGCCCCACACCTGTCCCCCAGGTGCCATTACCTGCAGATGGCCCTGTCCCCACACCTGTCCCCCAGGTGCCATTACCTGCAGATGTCCCCACACCTGTCCCCACACCTGTCCCCCAGGTGACATTACCTGCACATGGCCCTGTCCCTGTCCCCACACCTGTCCCCCAGGTGACATTACCTGCACATGGCCCTGTCCCCACACCTGTCCCCCAGGTGCCATTACCTGCAGATGTCCCCACACCTGTCCCCCAGGTGCCATTACCTGCAGATGGCCCTGTCCCTGTCCCCACACCTGTCCCCCAGGTGCCATTACCTGCAGATGGCCCTGTCCCCACACCTGTCCCCCAGGTGCCATTACCTGCAGATGGCTGACTGGCTGTAGGCAGGGCCCTCGGTGGCCGTCAGGGCCTGCCCCACCTGGGTCTGGGTCAGCCCCAGCGAGAGGCGCCGCAGTTTGAAGTTCTTGGCGAATTCCCGGATTTCCTCCAGGTTGATCCCGTCCTCCTCGGCGCTGGGCGGGGCGGGGGGCTCTGGGGGGGCACGGGGGGCTGTGAGCCCCGGGCCCAGGGACCCCAGTCCCTGTTATCCCTTTTCCTGAGCACCCAGACACAGCGCTCCCTCTTTCCAGTGGTCCCCTGGCTCTGTTAATCCCAGACCTCAGGCTCCTCTTCCCAGTTCCCATTATTCCTCTGCCCAGGGATCCCAGGCCCTCATTATCCCACAGTCCCTCTTATCCCTTTCCAGGGATCCCACACTTTGTTATTTCTCTTCCTGGGGATCCCAGACTCTGATACCTCTCTTCCCAACACTTCCCAGACCCCATTATTACCAGGGGACCCCAGTCCCTGTAATTCCTTTTCCCAGTTCCCATTACTCCTCTGCTCAGGGATCCTGGACCCCCATTATCCCTTTTTCCCACAGTCCCTCTTATCTCTTCCCCCAGTTCTTATCTCTTCCCACACTTTGTTATTCTCTTCCCAGGGATCCCAGACTCTGATACCTCTCTTCCCAACACTTCCCAGACCCCATTACTACCAGGGGAACCCAGTCCCTGTTATCCCTCTTCCCACACGATCCCAGTTCCTGCCGTGGCCCTTCCCAGCAGATCCCGGACCCCACTGCTCCCCCCACAGCCCATCACCCCTCTCCCAGTGCTCCCAGTGACTCACTGGACACCAGCTGGCTCACGGTGGGGGTCTCGGAGCAGGTGATGGGCACCGGGGACGGCGACACCTTGGCCACGGGCGTGGGGCTCGTCCCCACCCCGGCCGGGGCCGGCTGGATGGGCTGGACCTGGGGGGGACCCGGGGGTCACCTGGTGGCCTGGGGGGACCCGGGGGTGACCTGGGGGGGCACCAGCAGCTCTGCTCCCCGTGGGACACGTCCCACTGGGAGAGCTGGTGGCACCGGGAGGGGGACGGGTGACCACGGGACAGCAGCTGGGGCAGGAGGGGGCACGGCCTGGGGGTGCTCCTGGAGTCCCAAAGCCACATGGGCAGGACCCGAAGGTACTCATGTGTCCCCACAGCCACACAGCTGGGTCCCCAAGGTGCTCATGGGCTCCTAAACCCACCTGTCTGGGCCCCAAAGCCACGTGGCCACAGCCCAAAGGTGCTCACGGGTTCCCAAAGCCGGGTCCCAGGAGTGACCCCCAAAACATGGCCAGGTCCCAAAGGGGCTCACATCCCCCCAAACCACGTGGCCAGGTCCCAGGAACAGTGTCCCAAAACCACCTGGCCACATCCCAAAGGCACTTCTGTGTCCCCCAAGGTCGTGTGGCTGGGTCCCAAAGGCACAGGGAGGGTCCCGAAGGCACAGGGAGGGTCCCAGAGGCACAGGGAGGGTCCCAGAGGCACAGGGAGGGTCCTGAAGGCACAGGGAGGGTCCCTAAGGCACAGGGAGGGTCCCGAAGGCACAGGGAGGGTCCCAGAGGCACAGGGAGGGTCCCAAAGCCGCTCCCCTGCTCCCAAAGCCCCTTGGCTGGGGACGCTGCCACCCTTTGGCCACACTGCCATGGTCCCCAGCCGTGACCCACCGCGCTGGTGGGGGGGGAGCTTGGGGGGCTCAGGGGGTCTCAGGTTGGCTCGGGGAGCTCAGGGTGACTTGAGGGACTCAGGGGGTCTTGGGGTGACTTGGGGGACTCAGGGGGTCTCGGGGTGACTCGGGGGGCTCAGGGGGTCTCGGGGTGTGGCCTCACCTCGCTCTTGATGGGGGGCTCGGCCGGCCCGTTTTTCTTGCCGGGGGCCGGAGCGGGGGGGGCGGTGGTCAGCGTGGCCCCCGTGGCCAGCGTGGCCCCCGTGGCCAGCGTGGCGATGACCTGGCCCTGCGCGTTGAGCAGCAGCTGCGGTGTCACCGGTGTCACCTGCAGGCTGGGCGGGGCCGGCGCGGGGGCGGCCGCGGCCACCCCGGGGGGGGCCACGACCCACGGCAGGGTCCCGATCACCTGGGGGAGGGGGGGACACAGTGCTGGGGGACCCGAAACACCCACCCCGTGCGGGGGACACAACCCCGGGAGCAGCTGGGACCCCCTCCCCAGGTGACACACCCCCGTGGGGGGGCAGGGGACCCCCGCGGTACCTGGCCCTGGGTGTTGGTCAGGAGCTGCCCCGGGATCCCCTGGACGCTGGGGAGGGGGTTGGCGATCACGGGGGGGGCACTGAGGGACCCCAGGATCTGTGGCTGCGCCCCCAGAGCCGCCGTGAGCTGTGGGACGGAAACGGGGTCAGAGCTGGGCCAGTGGGAGCCACCGGGACCCCCTGGGATCGTCACCCCCTCCCAGTCCCTGGGGTCCCTGGGGGTCCCTAAATCCTTAAATCCATAAAACCATCCGCTGGGAGCTGCCCAAAGCAGAGCTGCAGCTTCTTGGGATGGGAAAACTGAGGCTGGGATTGAGTTCAGGGAAACTGAGGCTGGGATCCTGCACGGGGAAACTGAGGCAGGGATCTTGCACGTAAAACCAGGCTGGGATCCTGCACAGGTAAACTGAGGCAGGGGTCCCACCTGGGAAACGGACTGGGATCTCGTCCTGGGAAACTGAGGCTGGGATCCTGTTCTGGGACACGGGGGCTGGAATCCTGCCTGGGGAAACTGAGGCCGGGACGCGGCCCTGGAATTCCCGGGGCTCCCCGCGGCCCCCGGCCCCCGGGACGGGCTGGGATCAGTCCTTACTATGCCGGGGTTAAAGGCCAGTCCGGTGATCTGGGGCTGGACGGACATCGGGGGGTCCTTTGGGGGGGTGGGCGCCGGGGGGGGCTGGGGCAGCAGCGGGGGCTGCCCCGGGGGCGGCGGGGGGCGGCCGCGGCGCCGGGACCGCCGGGACGGCCGGGATGGCGGGGCTGAGCACGGCGGCGGCTGCGGAGAGACGGAGACACCGTGAGTGGGGCGGCACCGGGGACGCTGCGCCCGTGTCCCCCCCCCGCCCCGCCCCGCTGTCCCCTCCCGTCACCGGGGGCGGGGGTCTCACCCACACCAGGCGCTGCTGCTGCAGCACGGAGCGGGGGGCGCCTGGGGAAGCCCAAAACCTCCCCGGACACACCTGGCACAGGTGCGGGGTCCCTAAGAGCCCCCCCCCCGGGTTGGGGTCGATCCCCCCCTTTCCCGTCTGCAGGTCTCCCCCCTCGCCTGCTGCAGGGGGTGCCACACCTGGAGCCCCAAATCTGCACCTCGAGCCCCAAATCTGCACCTGGAGCCCCAAATCTGCACCTCGAGCCCCAAATCTGCACCTGGAGCCCCAAATCTGCACCTGGAGCCACACCTGGAGCCCCAAATCTGCACCTGGAGCCCCAAATCTGCACCTCGAGCCCCAAATCTGCACCTGGAGCCCCAAATCTGCAACTGGAGCCCCAAATCTGCACCTCGAGCCCCAAATCTGAACCTGGAGCCACATCTGGAGCCCCAAATCTGCACCTGGAGCCCCAAATCTGCACCTCGAGCCACACCTGGCACCCCAAATCTGCACCTGGAGCCACACCTGGAGCCCCAAATCTGCACCTCGAGCCACACCTGGAGCCCCAAATCTGCACCTGGAGCCACACCTGGAGCCCCAAATCTGCACCTCGAGCCACACCTGGTGCCCCAAATCTGCACCTGGAGCCCCAAATCTGCAATTGGAGCCACATCTGGAGCCCCAAATCTGCACCTGGAGCCCCAAATCTGCACCTCGAGCCACATCTGGAGCCCCAGATCCCCCAAATCCCAAATCTGCACCTGGAGCCCCAAATCTGCACCTTTCATACTTCAATTCCCCAAATTCACTTCAATTCCCCAAATTCACACCTAATTCAGACCCTGCAGGTGAACACAACCTGGACTGGGGCTGAGCTGGGGGAGGATGAATTAAGGAGGGGACAAAGAGAGCATCAGGGTCACCTCTTTCAGCCAGGTACCACACCTGGAGCTCCAAAGTTTGCATCTTTTGGTCTCAAATCTCCCAAATTCTATTTCAGAACCCTCCTGCAGCAGGTGCCACACCTGCAATCCTAAATCTACACCTTTTATACTGAAACCCCTCACCTTGAAGCCGGTGGATGGGATAGGCCGGATTTGGGCTGGATTTGGGCTGGATTTTGGGCTAAGGATGAGTTGGGGAGGGGGCAAAGGGAGCTCCAACCTCCACAGTTTCATCCAGGTGCCACACCTGGAACCTCAAATCTACACCTTTTATACTTAAATTCTCCAAATTCAAGCCCATTTCAGAGCCCTCCTGCAGCCACACCTGGAGCCCCAAATCTACAGCAGGTGCCACACCTGGAGCCCCCAATCTAAACCAGGTGCCACACCTGGAGCCTCAAATCTAAACCAGGTGCCACAGCTGGAGCCCCCAATCTAAACCAGGTGCCACACCTGGAGCCCTAAATCTAAACCAGGTGCCACACCTGGAGCCCCCAGTCTAAACCAGGTGCCACACCTGGACCCTCAAATCTAAACCAGGTGCCACACCTGGAGCCCTAAATCTAAACCAGGTGCCACACCTGGAGCCCTAAATCTAAACCAGGTGCCACACCTGGAGCCCTAAATCTAAACCAGGTGCCACACGTGGAGCCCCCAATCTAAACCAGGTACCACAGCTGGAGCCCCAAATCTACAGCAGGTGCCACACCTGGAGCCCTAAATCTAAACCAGGTGCCACACGTGGAGCCCTAAATCTAAACCAGGTGCCACACGTGGAGCCCCCAATCTAAACCAGGTGCCACACCTGGAGCCCCCAATCTAAACCAGGTGCCACACGTGGAGCCTCAGAGCTGCACCTTTGACACTCAAATGCCCCAAATCCAAGCGCATTTCCGCCGGCTCCTGGAGCTGCAGCTGGAGCCCCAGCTGTGCACGTTTTCCACTCAGACTCCCCGGCGCAGCCCCAGGCGCGGGGCGGGCGGGGCGGGCGCGGTTACCTGCGGTTACCTGTGAGATTGGCTACGGGCGGTTTGAAAATCGCCCCCGCGGGTGCCGCCGGCGTCAGTCCCGGGAGCGCGGCGAGCGTTGCTGTGGGAATTGTCACCAGGGCCAGCGCCTGCTGGCCTGTCACCTGACCTGCAATACTGATGGGGATAAGAAGAGGTTGAGTAACTGTCCCTGCCGGAACCATTACTCCTGTCACACCTGTGGCTAAGCTTTCCTGAGCCAACACCTGCGGAGATAAATGAGATTTGAAAGAGAAACACAAATCAACGCCCTGCTCAGCATCAGGGAAACCCCCGCGGGGCCCCCCCCGCCCGGCCTGGGACACCCCTCTGGGGAGGGGGCAAAGGGGGAACTCCCCGGTGAATCCCTCTGGGGGGGGGGGGGCAAAGGGGGAGCCCCCCTACCTGGTGAGCCCCTGGGGGAAGGGGGATCTGGGGGGCTCCCTGGTGAACCTCTGGGGGGGGGGGAATGCAAAGGGGGAGCCCCCCTGAACTGTGAACCCCTCTCCGTGGGGAGATGGGGGGGAGCTCTGTGAAGTGGGGGGGGCACTGGGGGGGCTGTGGAGGTGCCTCTCTGGAGGGGATAAAGGGGGGGTCCCCCCCTTACTGCTGACCCCGCTCTGTTGGGGATGGGGGGCAGAGAGGGGATCCCCTTTACCTCGGGCTCCCCCCTAACACAGAACCCCTTCTCCGTAGGGAGACAAGGGGCCAAGCACCTGGGGCCTCCCTCCCCGCCAAGGTCTGCGTGGGGGGACAAAAGGGGTCCCCCTTACCTGGCCACCCCCTGCCTGCGGACACCTCCCCCGGGGTCCCCCCTGGCCCCCCCAGCCCCGGGGGACAGTTACCTGCGGGGTGGCCTGCACGGCCAGGTGCGTCACGCCGGGCTGGCTCGGGGCGGGGCTCGAGGGGAGCGGGGTGGGCGACGCTGCTTTGGCTTTACCTGGGGGCGAAACGGGCGGGGCTGAGAGGGAGACACCCAAACTCTGCAGGGCCAGGCAGCGAACAGCCTCCCACAGGTGTCCTCAGGTGCGGTCAGAGCCCGGCGAGGGGACGCACGAGGGGCAGTGACCTGGGGCAGTGACCAGTGCGGTGACCACCCACCACCCCCCAGGTGTGGCCTCCGCCTCCCCCCGGCAGGACACAGGATGGGAGATGGGACAGGTGACAGGCGCGTGCCCTGCCGGATTTGGGGCGCACCTGCGGGAGGATTCGGGGCGCTGGCCAGAAACCAGTGAGGAATAAAGTGGGATCACCCCAAAACGTGAGTTGGTGGGGGGAAGGTGGGGGAGGACCTGCAGCAGGACCGCGGAGCAGCCCAGGTGACACAACCCAGACACGCCCTCGGCTCCCAGGGATGGACCCGGGAACGGTCCCGGGAGGAGAGACCCGGGGGAACTGCCGGGAACGATCCCGGGAGGAGAGACCCGGGGGGCACCGGGAACGGTCCCGGGAGGAGAGACCCGGGGGAACTGCCGGGAACGGTCCCGGGAAGGGAGACCCGGGGGGCACCGGGAACGATCCCGGGAAGGGAGACCCGGGGGGCACCGGGAACGGTCCCGGGGAGGGAGACCCGGGGGGCACCGGGAACGATCCCGGGAAGGGAGACCCGGGGGGCACCGGGAACGATCCCGGGAGGAGAGACCCGGGGGAACTGCCTGGAACGATCCCGGGAGGAGAGACCCGGGGGGCACCGGGAACGGTCCCGGGAAGGGGGGGGGGGTCTCTCACCTGCCGCCTCCCCGCCGGACGAGCTCGGGGTGCCGGCGGGAGCGTCCTCCACACCTGGGGGGCCCCCCTCTGCCGGGGACCCCCCCGCTCCCTCCCCGGCCGTTTTGGGGTCCCCATCCACCCCCACCTCCAGCACCCGGATGGTCTCATGGCTGGACATGACAATAACCTGCAAAGGGACCCCAAAATTAGCTCCAGGTACGTCACCCCGCGGCCGTGTCCCCCAGGGGCTCCCCCCGCCTCACGGGGCCTGTTTTGGGGTGCAGAGTCCCCTTGGACCCTGGAGGAGGGAGGAACGGGTGGGGGAGTCCCAGCCCCAAACACCTCCGTGCTTTGCTGTCCGCACCCCAACTCCAGGGGCACCCCCGGCTGACACCTTGGGCAGGTGAAACGCTGCCAGGGGTCGCAGCACCCCCAAATTCACACCTAAAGCACGCCCTTGCCTGCAGCACCCCCAAACCTACAGCAAAACCTCCACAGCTGCAGCACCCCCCGAACAGAACCAGCACCCCCACAACAGAGCCGGCACCCCCAGACCCGCAGAACTCCGCACACCTGCAGCACCCCCAAAGGGAGCCGCCCCCCCCGAACCTGCAGGAGCGTGGCGGGGACAGGAACGCGCACGGTGAGTGACCCAAAGGCCGCCGCCATGGCCGGGGCCGCTCCGTGCCCCCCCCGGCCCGGGAGGAGGGGAAGGGGCACGGCCGAGAGGAGCAGCCCGGGCGGGGAGGGACCGGGCCCCTTATCCCGCCCGGACAGAGCCCTTATCAGGCGGGTCCTGCCCCTCACAGCGGCAACGCAGCCCCAGACACACCCCGGAGGGATGGGACATTCCCAGCCCCAAAGGACATCCCCAATCCCGAGGATATTCCCACTCCTGAGGACATCCCCAGTCCCAAAGGACATTCCCACTCCTGAGGACATCCCCAGTTCCGAGGACATTCCCAGTCCCAAAGGACATCCCCAATCCCAGGACATTCCCACTCCTGAGGACATTCCCAGTCCCAAAGGACATCCCCAATCCCAGGACATTCCCACTCCTGAGGACATTCCCAGTCCCAAAGGACATCCCCAATCCCGAGGATATTCCCACTCCTGAGGACACCCCCAGTCCCGAGGATATCCCCAGTCCCAAAGGACATTCCCACTCCTGAAGGACATTCCCAGCCCCAAAGGACATCCCCAATCCTGAGGATATCCCCAGTCCCAAAGGACATTCCCAGTCCCAAAGGACATCCCCAGTCCTGAGGGACATTCCCAATCCCAAGGATATCCCCAGTCCCAAAGGACATTCCCAGCCCCAAAGGACATCCCCAGTCCTGAGGGACATTCCCAATCCCAAGGATATCCCCAGTCCCAAAGGACATTCCCAGTCCCAAAGGACATCCCCAGTCCTGAGGGACATTCCCAATCCCAAGGATATCCCCAGTCCCAAAGGACATTCCCAGCCCCAAAGGACATCCCCAGTCCTGAGGGACATTCCCAATCCCAAGGATATCCCCAGTCCCAAAGGACATCCCCAATCCCAGGACATTCCCAGTCCTGAGGACATTCCCATTCCCAAAGGACATTCCCACTCCTGAAGGACATTCCCAGTCCCAAAGAACATCCCCAATCCCGAGGATATTCCCACTCCTGAGGACATCCCCAATCCCAGGACATTCCCAGTCCTGAGGACACCCCCAGTCCCAAAGGACATTCCCACTCCTGAAGGACATTCCCAGTCCCAAAGAACATCCCCAGTCCCAAAGAACATCCCCAGTCCCAAGGACGTCCCCACTCCTGCTGGGGCAGAGCTGGCTCAGCCCCTCATTGGGAGCGTGGGGTCCCAGCAGAGCCCCCGAAGTGCCCCCAGACTCATTTCTGGGCCTTCCCCCCGAGGACTGGGGGTGACCCCTGTGAAAAATGCATGATTATATGATTGGCTCTTCACAAATATTAAAATGAATACTGGATGTGTTCTGTTGGAAAGTTGTGCTGCATCAATCTCTTTTAAGTAGTGTGGTAAATATAGTTTTTAGGCTATAGCATAATATCAGAAACTAGACATATAGAAAATATAGAAAATATAGAAATTTCTAAAAATAGAAAATAGAAACTACGTGATGTAAGATACTTTTTGTAACTAGCTCAAAGAATGGAAAACATAATCAAGAAATTCTTTGCATTATCTTATCTGGATAGAGATAACAGCAACAGACACCAGGATTCAAGAAAAGAATTAGTGCCTCCTTATCGGGAAAGCTCAGACTTCCAGGAACCAAGAAGGTTGATTTACAAGATGGGGGGGAAGCTAAAATTAAGCAGAAACATCCTAGTGTGACAGGAATGTTTGAATCATGTATGAGATATATGAATATGCAATGGGCTATTGCTTTTAAGGGGTAACCCTGGCACCTGGATGTCCGTAATTCTTTGCTTTTTATTGTCTCTTATTGTCCTAATTTTCATTACTATTAAACACCTCAACTTCTAATAGAAGTGAATGGCATTTTTCACACCCTGGTGTTACATCAAAGGGGGTAAAAGTCCCCCCAGGAGGTTCTGGGTGCTCACCTGAGCCTAGAGGTGCATTCGAGCCCCTGAGCTTTGTGTTTCTCCTTCAAGCAAGGCACATCGAATTTGCAAAAATCAGCTTTTCTTTTCCTTTTTCCTTTCCTTTCCTTTCCTTTCCTTTCCTTTCCTTTCCTTTCCTTTCCTTTCCTTTCCTTTCCTTTCCTTTCCTTTCCTTTCCTTTCCTTTCCTTTC
>NW_026530606.1:0-44893 GCF_024509145.1 Vidua macroura | reverse complement strand
AGGAAAAGAGAGAGATTTTCCCCATTTATTCCCCCATTTCCTCCTATTATTTCCCCATTTCCCCCCATTTCTTTTCAATTTTCTCATTTCCCCCATTTTTTTTCCCATTTCCCCCCCAATTTTTCCCATTTTCCCCTTTCCCCCCCCATTTATTTCCCCATTTTCCCCCATTTTTATTTTTCCCCATTTTCCCATTTATTTCCTATTTTTCACATTTCCCAATTTTTTTTCATTTCTCCCCATTTCCCCCATTTTATTCCCATTTTATTCCCATTTTATTCCCATTTCCCCCCCATTTTATTCCCTTTTTTTCCCCATTGTATTCCAATTTTTCAAATTTTATTCCCATTTATTCCCATTTTCCCCATTTGATTCCCATTTTTCCCATTCCCCCCCATTTTTTTCCCATTTGATTCCCATTTTTTCCCAATTTCCCCCTTTCCCCCCCCATTTTTATTCCCATTTTTTCCATTTTATTCCCATTTTTCCCATTTTATTCCCATTTCCCCCCGTTTTAATTCCCATTTTTTCCCTTTCTCCCCATTTTTTTCCCATTTTATTCCCATTTTTTCCCATTTCCCCCCATTTTATTCCCTTTTTTCCCCATTTTATTCCCATTTTTTCGATTTTATTCCCATTTCCCCCAAATTTTCCTCTTTCCCCCCCGATTTTTCCCCAATTTCCCCCCCATTTTTTTCCATTTTATTCCCATTTTCCCCCATCCCTCCCATTTTCTCCCATTTTATTCCCATTTTCTCATTTTATTCCCATTTTCCCCCATTTTCCCCATTTTATTCCATTTTCCCCATTTTATCCCATTTTTCCCCATTTCCCATTTTTTCCCATTTTATTCCCATTTTTCCCCAATTTCCCCCCTTTTTTTCCCTATTTCCCCCCCATTTTTAAAATATTTTTATTCCAATTTTCCCCATTTTATTCCCATTTTCCCCATTTCCCCCCCATTTTATTCCCATTTTATTCCCTTTTTCCCCATTGTATTCCCATTTTATTCCTACATTTCCCCATTTTTTCAATTTTTCCCAGTTTATTCCCATTTTTCCCCATTTTCCCCCCCTTTTTTTTTCCCCTATTTCCCCCCCATTTTTTTCCCATTTTCTTCCCTTTTTTCCCCATTTTATTCCTACATTTCCCCAATTTTTTCCATTTTATTCCCATTTTATTCCCATTTTATTCCCATTTCCTCCAAATTTCCCCATTTCATTCCCATTTTATTCCTATATTTCCCCCCAAATTTCCCCCTTTCCCCTGATTTTTCCCAATTCTCCCACTTTTTTTTCCTCCATTTTCCCCCATTTTTAATTCCCCCCAATTTTCCCATTTTTTGTTTTCCCCATTTCCCCCTTTTTTTATTCCCATTTTATTCCCAGTTTTTCCATTTTTTTTCCCTACAGAACCAGTCATGGTCATTCCCATGGAATTTTCCCAATTTTCCCACCTGGATTCATCCCAAAACCCGGGAAAAATTCAGGGAAAAATGGGAAAAAAAAAATCCGGGAAAAAATGGGAAAAAATCCCCCCAAAAATCAGGGGGAAATCAGGAAAATCCGGGGAAAATCAGGAAAAATCAGGGGGTAAAATCAGGGAAAAAATCAGGAAAAATCGGGAGAAAAAAAATCAAGAAAAATCAGGGGGAAAATCAGGAAAAATCTGGGAAAAAATTTGGGAGAAAGGGGGGAAAAATCAGGAAAAATCAGGGGGGAAAGAGGGAAAATATCAGGAAAATTCAGGGGAAGTCAGGAAAAAGAATCCGATAAAAATCAGGGAAAATTCAGGAAATAAATTCAGGAAAAATGCTGCAAAAATCAGGGGGGAAATCTGGGAAAATCAGGAAAAATCAGGGGGGGAAATAATGAAAATATCTGAGGAAATCAAGACAAAATCAGGAAAAATCAGGAAAAAAAATCAGGATAAATAATGGAAAAAAAATCAGGAAAAAAAACCAGGAGAAAAAATCAAGAAAAATCCTGGAAAAATCAGGAAATAAAATCAGGGCAAAATCCAGAAACATCAGGAGAAAATTTGGGGAAAATCAGCAGAAATCAGAGGAAAAATAAGAGAAAAAAAGGGGGAAATCTGGAGAAAAATTGAGGAAAAATCAGGAAAAAATCTGGAAAAAATAAGGAGAAATCAGGGGGAAAAATCATGAAAATATCCGAGGAAATTGGGGAAAAATCAGGAGGAAAATCAGGAAAAATCTGGGGGAAATCAGGAGAAAAATCAGAAAAAATGATGAAAAAATCTGGAAAAATCAGGGAAAAAATCTGGGAAAATCAGGAAAAATCAGGGGGGGAAATAATGAAAATATCTGAGGAAATCAAGACAAAATCAGGAAAAATCAGGAAATAAAATCAGGAGAAATAATGGGAAAAATCAGGACATTAAATCAGGAAATTAAATCAGGAAAAAATCTGGAAAAAAACAGGAGAAAAAATCAGGGGGAAATCCTGGAAAAATCAGGAAATAAAATCAGGGCAAAATCCAGAAAAATCAGGAGAAAAATTGGGAAAAATCAGGAGAAATCAGAGGAAAAATAAGAGAAAAAAAGGGGGAAATCTGGAGAAAAATTGAGGAAAAATCAGGAAAAAAATCCGGAAAAATAAGGGGAAATCAGGGGAAAAAATCATGAAAATATCCGAGGAAATTGGAAAAAATCAGGAGGAAAATCAGGAAAAATCTGGGGGAAATCAGGAGAAAAATCAGGAAAAAAATCAGGAAATTCAGGAAAAAAAATCTGGAAAAATTAGGTGGAAAAATCAGGGGGGGAAATGCTGAAAATATCTGAGGAAATCAAGACAAAATCAGGAAAAATCAGGAAATAAAATCAGGAGAAATAATGGGAAAAATCAGGAAAATCCTGCAAAAATGAGGAAATAAAATCAGGGGAAAATCCAGAAAAATCAGGAGAAACATCGGGAAAAATCAGGAGAAATCAGAGGAAAAATAAGGAGAAAATTTGGGAAAAATCTGGAGAAAAATTCAGGAAAAATCAGGAAAAAATCTGGAAAAATAAGGGGAAATCAGGGGAAAAAAATCATGAAAATATCCGAGGAAATCGGGAAAAAATCAGGAGGAAAATCAGGAAAAATCTGGGGGAAATCAGGAGAAAAATCAGGGAAAAAATCAGGAAATTCAGGAAAAAAAATCTGGAAAAATTAGGTGGAAAAATCTGAAAAAATCAGGAAAAATCAGGGGGGAAATGCTGAAAATATCTGAGGAAATCAAGACAAAATCAGGAAAAATCAGGAAATAAAAGCAGGAGAAATCAGAAAAAAAATCAGGAAAAAACAGGAGAAAAATAAAGAAAAATCCTGGGAAAATCAGGAAATAAAATCAGGGCAAAATACAGAAAAATAAGGAGAAAAATTGGGGGAAATCTGGAGAAAAATTGAGGAAAAATCAGGAAAAAATCCAGAAAAATAAGGGGAAATCAGGGGGAAAATCATGAAAATATCCGAGGAAATTGGGGAAAAATCAGGAGGAAAATCAGGAAAAACATGGGGAAAATCAGGAGAAAAATCAGAAAATAAATTCATGAAAAAAATCTGGAAAAATCGGGGAAAAAATCTGGGAAAATCAGGAAAAAGGGAAAAATAATGAAAATATCTGAGGAAATGAAGACAAAATCAGGAAAAATCAGGAAATAAAAGCAGGAGAAATAATGAGGAAAATCAGGAGGAATCAGGAAAAAAATCAGGAAAAAACAGGAGGAAGATCAGGAAAAAATCCTGGAAAAATCAGGGGGAAATCCAGAAAAATCAGAAGAAATATTGGGGGAAATCAGCAGAAATCAGAGGAAAAATAAGGAGAACATTTGGGAAAAATCTGGAGAAAAATTCAGGAAAAATCAGGAAAAAATCAGGAAAAATAAGGGGAAATCAGGGGGAAAAAAATCATGAAAATATCCGAGGAAATTGGGAAAAAATCAGGAGGAAAATGAGGAAAAACATGGGGAAAATCAGGAGAAAAATCAGAAAATAAATTCATGAAAAAAATCTGGAAAAATCGGGAAAAAAATCTGGGAAAATCAGGAAAAAGGGAAAAATAATGAAAATATCTGAGGAAATCAAGACAAAATCAGGAAAAATCAGGAAATAAAATCAGGAGAAATAATGAGGAAAATCAGGAGGAATCAGGAAAAAAAAATCAGGAAAAAAACAGGAGAAAAATCAAGAAAAAATCCTGGAAAAATCAGGGAATAAAATCAGGGCAAAATCCAGAAAAATCAGGAGAAAAATTGGGGAAAATCAGCAGAAATCAGAGGAAAAATAAGGAGAAAAATTGGGGGAAATCTGGACAAAAATTGAGGAGAAATCAGGAAAAAAATCCAGAAAAATAAGGGGAAATCAGGGGGAAAAATCATGAAAATATCCGAGGAAATCGGGAAAAAATCAGGAGGAAAATGAGGAAAAATCTGGGGGAAATCGGGAGAAAAATCAGAAAAAATGATGAAAAAATCTGGAAAAATCAGGGAAAAAATCTGGGAAAATCAGGAAAAATCAGGGGGGAAATAATGAAAATATCTGAGGAAATCAGGACAAAATCAGGAAAAATCAGGAAATAAAATCAGGAGAAATAATGAGGAAAATCAGGAGGAATCAGGAAAAAAATCAGGAAAAAACAGGAGGAAGATCAGGAAAAATCCTGGAAAAATCAGGAGAAAATCCAGAAAAATCAGAAGAAATATTGGGGGAAATCAGCAGAAATCAGAGGAAAAATAAGGAGAACATTTGGGAAAAATCTGGAGAAAAATTCAGGAAAAATCAGGAAAAAATCCGGAAAAATAAGGGGAAATCAGGGGAAAAAATCATGAAAATATCCGAGGAAATCGGGAAAAAATCAGGAGGAAAATGAGGAGAAAAATCAGGAAAAATAAGGAAATAAATTCAGGAAAAAATCTGGAAAAATAAGAAAAAATCAGGGGGGAAATCCTGAAAATATCTGAGGAAATCAAGACAAAATCTGGAAAAATCAGGAAATAAAAGCAGGAGAAATAATGGGGGAAAATCAGGAAAAATCCTGGAAAAATCAGGAAATAAAATCAGGAGAAAATCCAGAAAAATCAGGAGAAAGCAGGAAAAAATCAGGAAACAACCCTGGAAAAATCAGGGAATAAAATCAGGGCAAAATCCAGAAAAAATCAGGAGAAAAAAAATTAGGAAAAATCAGGGAAAAAATAATGAAAATAGCTGAGGAAATCAGGAAAAATAATTGGAAAAATCAGGAGAAATGCGGAAAAATCCGGGAAAAATCAGGAAATAAAAATTCCATAAAAATCAGGAGAAATCAGAGGAAAAATCAAGAAAAATCAGGAAAAATCAGGAGAAAAAATTAGGAAAAATCAGGAAAAAATCAGGGAAAAATCATGAAAATATCCAAGGAAATCAGGAAAAAAACAGGAGGAAAATCAGGAAATAAAAATCAGGAAAAATCCGGAATTTTGGGAATATCCCGGAAAAATCTTTGGGAATTTTTTTGGCTTTCCTCATCCTGAAAAAATTTGGGAATTTTGCTTTTGAGCCCGGAAAAAAAAGGAGAAAAATCTGGGAAAAAACAAAATTCCAGCTCTTCTCCTGCTCCTTTTCCTCATTTTTTTTGGATGGAAAAAATCCCAAATTTTTCTTTTTTTTTTTTTTTTTCCCCAGAAAAAAAAATGTGGGAAAATTTGATTTTTTTTTTTTTTTGCTGGAAAATCGGATTTTTTTTTTCCCCATGGAATTCAGATTTTCTTGGAATTCGAGTAATTAAAATTGGGATTTTGAATAGGAAAATATTTGGGAATAATTTGGAGATTTTTTTGCTGAATTTTGGGATTTTTGGGCTGGATTTTGGGAATATTTTGGGGATTTCTCTGCTGGATTTTGGGAATTATTTTGGGAATTTTTTTGCTGGATTTTGGGAATATTTTGGGGATTTCTCTGCTGGATTTTGGGATTTTAATGCTGAATTTTGGGAATAAATTTGGGATTTTTTTGCTGGATTTTAGGATAAATCCAGAATTTTTTTTGCAGGATTTTGGGAATTATTTTGGGATTTTTTTTGGAGGATTTTGGGAATTATTTTGGGAATTTTTTAACTGGATTTTGGGAATAAATTTGAGACTTTTTTTTTTCTGGATTGTGGGATTATTTTGGGATTTCTGGGCTGGATTTTGGGGATTCTTTTGGGATTTTTGTGATGGATTTTGGAAATAATTTTGGGATTTCTGGGCTGGATTTTGGGAATGATTTTGGGATTTTTGGTCTGGATTTTGAGAATTATTTTGTTTGGTTTTTTTTTTGGATTTTGGGAATAATTTTGGGATTTCTGGGCTGGATTTTCGGGATAACTCCAGAAAAGCGGGATGGGGGAAAGGGAATTCCTGCACTTCTGGCCCCATTTTGGGGTTCTGGGGAGCAGCCCCTGGCCCCATTTGGGGTTTGGCCCCATTTGGGGTCCAGGGGTTCAGCCCCCATTTGGGTTCGGCCCATTTGGGGTCCAGGGGTTCAGTCCTGGCCCCATTTGGGGTTTGGCCCCATTTGGGGTTCAGGGGTTCAGTTCTGGCCCCATTTGGGGTTCAGGGGTTCAGTTCTGGCCCCATTTGGGGTTCAGCTCCATTTGGGGTTCAGCCCCATTTGGGGTTTGGCCCCATTTGGGGTTCAGGGGGTTCAGTTTCTGGCCCCATTTGGGGTTTGGCCCCATTTGGGGTTCACCTCCATTTGGGGTTTGGCCCCATTTGGGGTTCTGGGGAGCAGCCCTGGCCCCATTTGGGGTTCAGGGGGTTCAGCCCCCATTTGGGGTTCGGCCCATTTGGGGTTCAGCTCCATTTGGGGTTCAGGCCACTTTTGGGGTTCAGGGGTTCAGTTCTGGCCCCATTTGGGGTTTGGCCCCATTTGGGGTCCAGGGGTTCAGCCCCATTTGGGGTTCAGCCCCATTTGGGGTTCTGCCCCCATTCGGGGTTCGGCCCCATTTGGTGTTCAGCCCCAGCCCCATTTGGGGTCTCAGCCCATTTGGGGTTCGGCCCCCTTTTGGGGTTCAGGGGTTCGGCCCCATTTGGGGTTCAGCCCCAGCCCCATTAGGGATTCAGCCCATTTGGGGTTCAGCCCATTTGGGGTTGGGCCCCATTTGGGGTTTGGCCCCATTAGGGATTCAGCCCCATTTGGGGTTCGGGCCCGTTTGGGGTTCAGCCCCATTTGGGGTTCGGCCCATTTGGGGTTCAGCCCTATTTGGGGTTCAGGGGTTCGGCCCCATTTGGGGTTCAGCCCCATTTGGGGTTCGGCCCCATTGGGGGTTCGGCCCCAGCCCCATTTGGGGTTCAGCCCCATTTGGGGTTTGGCCCCATTTGGGGTTTCAGCCCCAGCCCCATTTGGGGTTCAGCCCCATTTGGGGTTCGGCCCCGCCCCGTTGGCCCGGCTCAAAGTCCCGCAGATTCCCCGAGCTCGGCCCCGCAGATTCCCCGGGAAATCTTTAACGGGAACGGCCGCGGGGCCAGGCGGGGCCGGGACCTTGGGACCCCACACGGGACACGGCAGCGAACGGCAAGGAATGGGGTCACCCCACAGGGAATGGGGTCACCCCACAGGGAACGGGGGTCACCCCACAGGGAATGGGGTCACCCCACAGGGAACGGGGTCATCCCACAGGGAACGGGGTCACCCCACAGGGAACGGGGTCACCCCACAGGGAACGGGGTCATCCCAATGGGAACGGGGTTATCCTACAGGGAATGGGGTCACCCCACAGGGAACGGGGTCACCCCACAGGGAACGGGGTCACCCCACAGGGAATGGGGTCACCCCACAGGGAATGGGGTCACCCCACAGGGAATGGGGTTATCCCGATGGGAATGGGGTTATCCTGATGGGAACGGGGTTATCCTACAGGGAATGGGGTCACCCCACAGGGAATGGGGTTATCCCAATGGGAACAGGGTTATCCTACAGGGAATGGGATCATCCTACAGGGAATGGGGTTATCCCAATGGGAACAGGGTTATCCTACAGGGAATGGGATCATCCTACAGGGAATGGGGTTATCCCAATGGGAACAGGGTTATCCTACAGGGAATGGGGTCACCCCACAGGGAATGGGGTTATCCCAATGGGAACAGGGTTATCCTACAGGGAATGGGGTCACCCCCACAGGGAATGGGGTTATCCCAATGGGAACAGGGTTATCCTACAGGGAACGGGGTTATCCTACAGGGAACGGGGTTATCCTGCAGGGAACGGGGTCACCCCACAGGGAACGGGGTCATCCCGATGGGAATGGGGTTATCCCAATGGGAACGGGGTCATCCAATGGGGAATGGGGTCATCCCACAGGGAACGGGGTTATCCTACAGGGAACAGGGTCATCCCAATGGGAACGGGGTTATCCCAATGGGAATGGGATTGTCCTAACGGGAATGGGGTCATCCCAGGGAATGGGATCATGCCACAGGGAATGGGGTCGTCCCGATGGCAACAGGGATCATCCCAATGGGAATGGGATTGTCCTAACGGGAATGGGATCATCCTACAAGGAAATGGGATCATCCCGACAGGATCGGGGTCATCCCATGGAGAATGGGATCATCCCACAGGGAATGGGATCGACCCACAGGGAATGGGATCATCCTACAGGGAATGGGGTCATCCAATGGGAATGGGATTGGGTTGGAATTTGGGGTGGGATTGGATTGGGATTGGGATGGGGATGGGATTTGGGATGGGATTTGGGATTGGGATGGGATTTGGGGATGGAATGAGATTGGGAAGGTATTTGGGATTGGGATGGGATGGGGATGGGATTTGGGATGGGCTTTGGGATTGCAATGGGATTCGGGATGGGATTGGGAAGGGATTCCCACCCCCATTCCCACTGGGATCCCCCAAATCCACCCCCCCTTTGAGGAAACCCCAAAATTCCCGCTCCTCCTCCCATCCAAAGCCCTTTTCCCAAACTTTGGAATCTCGAATCCCGAAATTCCCTTCAGGCCGAGCCCGCTCTGCAATCCCGGGATTCTTTTGGGATATTTGGGAATCCCCACGGCCCCGTGACCCCACCAGCACCTAGAATTTGGCCTCGAAATCCCAAATCAACTCCAGGAATTCTTCCGGAATTCCCAAATTCCCGACGGGAATTCCCACTCGGCAAATTCCCACCGCCAAAAGGGGATCCTGTACCCCAAAATCGTCACCCCAAAAAGGGGATCCTGCACCCCAAAAAAGTGGATCCTGCACCCCAAAAATGGGGAATTTTCACCCTCAAATCTGCACCCCAAAAAGGGGATCCTGCACCCCAAAAAGGGAAGCCCAGATACCCCAAAAAGGGGATCCTGCACCCCAAAAAGGGAATCCTGCACCCCAAAAATGGGGAATTTTCACCTTCAAATCTGCACCCCCAAAAAAGGGATCCTGCACCCCTAAAAAAGGGGATCCTGCACCCCATAAAGGGACCTGGGACCCCCAAAGTCGGCACCCCAAAAGGGGACCTGGAACCCCATAAAGAGATTTCGCACCCTCGAAATCGGCACCCCAAAAAGGGGATCCTACACCCCCAAAAATGGGGAATTTTCACTCTCAAATCTGCACCCCAAAAAGGGATCCTGCACCCCAAAAATGGGGAATTTCCACTCTGAAATCTGCACCCCAAAAAGGGATCCAGACCCCAAAAAGGGATCCTGCACCCCAAAATCGGTACCCCCAAAAAAGGGATCCAGAACCCAAAAAATAGGGAACTTCTACCCTGGAAATCGGCACCCCAAAAAGGGACCCCGAACACCAAAAACTGGGAATTGTCACCCCCCAAAATCGGCACCCCAAAAAGGGGATCCTACACCCCAAAAAATGGGGGAATTTTCACTCTGAAATCTGCACCCCAAAAAGGGATCCTGCACCCCAAAAAATGAAATCCTGCACCCCAAAATCGGTACCCCCAAAAAAGGGATCCAGAACCCAAAAAATGGGGAACTCCTACCCTCGAAATCTACACCCCAAAAAGGGGATCCTACACCCCCCAAAATGGGGAATTTTTACTCTGAAATCTGCACCCCAAAAAAGGGATCTGGCACCCCCAAAAGCAGCACCCCCAAAAGGGGATCCTGCACCCCCAAAAAGGGACCTGGAACCCCCAAAATCGGCACCCCAAAAAGGGATCCAGAAACCTAAAGAGGGGTCCAGCAACCCCAAATGTGCGTCCCCAAACCTGCACCCCAAAAAGGAACCTGCAACCCCCAAAGTCGGCACCCCCAAAAAAGAGATCCTGCACCCCAAAAGGGATTCTGCACCCCAGAAAATGGAACCTGCACCCCAAAGAAGGGATCAGTCACCCCAAAAAATGGAACCTGCACCCCAAAAGGGATTCTGCACCCCAGAAAAGGGATCCTGCACCCCAAAAATGGATCCTAACACCCCAAAAGGGATCCTGCACCCCAGAAAAGGGATCCTGCACCCCAAGAATGGATCCTACACCCCAAAAGGGGATCTGGCACCCCCAAATGGGGATCCTGCACCCCAAAAAGGCACCTTGAAAGGGGAACCTTGAAAGGGGATCCTGCACCCCCCAAAGGGATCCTGCACCCCCCCAAATCAGCAGCCCCAAATCCCAGAGCTCCCCGGGGGGTCCTGCACTCACGGGACGGGATCCACCGCTCCCAGATCCCTGTCCCGGATCCTGATCCACCCCAGATCCCGCTCCCCAGATCCCTGTCCCGGATCCTGATCCATCCCAGATCCCTGTCCCATATCCCAGTCCCAGATCCTGATCCATCCCAGATCCCAGTCCGGGATCCTGATCCATCCCAGATCCCGGTCCCAGATCCTGATCTACCCCAGATCCCTGTCCTGGATCCCTGTCCCAGATCCCTGTCCTGGATCCTGATCCATCCCAGATCCCGGTCCCAGATCCCTGTCCCAGATCCTGATCCATCCCAGATCCCGGTCCCAGGTCCTGATCCATCCCAAATCCCTGTCCCAGATCCATCCCAGTCCCAGATCCTGATCCATCCCAGATCCCGGTCCCAGATCCCTGTCCTGGATCCCTGTCCCAGATCCCAGTCCCAGATCCTGATCCATCCCAGATCCTGATCCATTCCAGATCCCGGTCCCAGATCCTGATCCATCCCAGATCCCGTTCCCAGATCCCAGTCCCGGATCCCTGTCCTGGATCCTGATCCATCCCAGATCCCGGTCCCAGATCCCAGTCCCGGATCCAGATCCATCTCAGATCCCAGTCCTGGATCCTAATCTATCCCAGATCCCTGTCCTGGATCCCAGATCCATCCCAGATCTTGATCCACCCCAGATCCCTGTCCCAGATCCTGATCCACCCCAGATCCCTGTCCCAGATCCTGATCAATCCCAGATCCCTGTCCCAGATCCCAGTCCTGGATCCATCCCAGATGCCTGTCTCAGATCCCGTTTCTGGATACTGATTCCATCCCAGATCCCTTGATCCATCCTGGATCCCTGTACCAGATCCCTGTCCCAGATCCCTGTCCTGGATCCTGAATCCATTCCCTAAATCCCTTTCCAAATCCATTCCCAATAATCCATTCCCCAAATCCCTTCCCCAAATCCATCCCCCAAATCCCTTCCCTTTTCTTTTCATTTTCCTGAATCCCTTCCCAAATCCATTCCCAAATCCAGTCCCAAGTCCCTTCCCTAATCCTGTCCCCAAATCCATTCCCAAATCCCTTCCCCAAATCCCATCCCTAAATCCCATCCCAAATCCGTTCCTAAATCCATTCCCTAATCCCATTCCCAAAATCCCTTCCCAAATCCATCCCCTAAATCCATTCCCAAATCCCTTCCCCAAATCCTTTCACAAATCCATTCCCAAATGCGTTCCTAAATCCTTTCCCAAATCCCTTCCCTAATCCCATCCCACATCCATCCCCTAAATCCATTGCCTAATCCCATTCCCCAAATCCCTTCCCAAATCCATTCCCAAATCCCTTCCCAAATCCATTCCCAAATCCAATCCCAAATCCATTCCCTAATCCCATTCCCAAATCCATTCCCCTAATCCCATTCCCAAATCCATCCCCTAAATGTAATCCCAAATCCCTTCCCAAATCCCTTCCCAAATCCATTCCCAAATCCAATCCCAAATCCATTCCCTAATCCCATTCCCAAATCCATCCCCTAAATGTAATCCCAAATCCCTTCCCAAATCCCTTCCCAAATCCATCCCCTAAATCCCATCCCAAATCCGTTCCTAAATCCATTCCCTAATCTCATTCCCAAAATCCCTTCCCAAATCCAATCCCAAATCCCATCCCAAACCCATTCCCTAATCCCATTCCTAAATCCATTCCCTAAATCAATTCCCTAATCCCATTCCTCAGTCCATTCCCAAATCCCTTCCCAAATCCTGTCCCAAATCCCTTCCCTAAATCCCATCCCGAAAGATTTTCCCTTTTCCCCCTCTTCCCCCCCTTTCTTTCCCTTCCCTTTCCCCCTCTTTTCCTGCTGTTTTTCCTTTTCCCCCTTCCCTCCCCTTTTCCCCTTCCTCCCCTTTCCCCCCATTTTTCCCTTTCCTCCCCCTTTTTTTCCCTTTCCCCCCTCTTCCCATTCCCCCCCCCCTTTTTTTCCTTTCCCTGCTCCCCCCTTTTCCCCGCCTTTCCCCCCTTTTCCCTCCCCTTTCCCCCCTTTTTCCTCCCCTTTTTTCCCTTCCCCCTCCCCATTTTCCCCTTCCCCCGTCTTTTTCCCCGCTGGTTTTTCCCTTTCCCCCCCTTCCCCTTTTTCCCCCTCCCCCCCTTCCCCCCCCCCCTTTTCCCCTCTCTTTTCTCCCCATTTTTTACCCCTTCCTCCCCCTTTTCTTCCCCCTTTTTCATTCCCCCCTTTTCCCCTTCTCCCCCTTTTTTTTTCCCTCTTTTGACCCCGTTTTTTTTCCCCTCTTCCCCCCCTTCTCTCACCATTTTTTTTCCTTTTCCCCCTCCCTTCCCCCGCTTTTCCTTCCCCCTTTTCCTTTTTCCTCCCCTTTTCTCCCCTCCCCCCCTTTTTTCTCCCTTTTTTCCCTTCCCTTCCATTTTCCCCCCCCATTCCCCCCCTTTTTTCCTTTTCCCTCCTTTTTCCCCTTCCCCCCCCTTTTTTTACCCCTTTCCCCCCTTTTTTTCCCCTTTTTAATTTCCCCCCTTTTTTCCCTTTTCCCCTTTTTTTTCCCATTTTGCCCCCGTTTTCCCCCTTTTCCCCCTTCCTCCCCTTCTCCTCCATTTTTCCCTCTTCCTCCCTTTTTTCCCTTTCCCCCTTCCCCTTTCCCCTCCTTTTTTCCCCTCCCCCCATTTCCCCCTTTCCCCTTCTCCCCCTCCCCCCCCATTTTCCCTCCTTTTTCCCCTTTTTCTACATTTCCCCCTTTCCCCTCATTTCCCCCCTTTTATCTCCCCCTTCCCCCCCTTTTCCCCCTTTTTTATTTCCCCCGTTTTTTTCCCCCTTTTCCCCTCCTCCCCCCCCCTTTTCTCCCCTTCTCCTTTTCCCCCTTTCCCTCCCCATTTTTTTCCCTTTCTCCCCCTTTTCCCCCTTCTCCCCTCTTTTCCCCCTTTTACCTTTTCCCCCTTTTTTCTCCCCTTTCTCCCCCTTTTTCCCTCTTTTTTACCTTTTCCCCCCTTTTTCCTCCCTTTCTTCTCCACGTTTTTCCTCCCTTTCCCCTCCCATTTCCCCCTTTTTTTCCCTTTCCCTCCCTCTTCCCTCCTTTTCCCTCCTTTTCCTTCCCCCATTCCCCATTTTTTCCTTTTCCCCCCTTTTTTCCCTTCCCTCCCCCTTTTTTTACCCCTCCCCCCCCTTTTTCCCATTTTCCCCCCCATTTTTCCCCTTTTCCCCGTTTTCACCTTTTCCCCACTTCCCCCCCATTTTTTCCCTTTTCTCCCCTTTTTTCCTTTCCCCTCCTTTTTTCCTTTTCCCTCCTTTTTTCCCCTTTTCCCTCCTTTTTTCCCCTTTCCCCCTTCCCATTTCCCTTTTTTTATTTTTTCCCCATTTCTCCCCTTTTTCCCCCTTTTTTCTCTCCCTTTTTTCCCTTCCCCCCCCCCCCCTTTCCCCTCATTTTTTCATTTTCTCCTTTTCCCAATTTCCCCCTTTGCCCCTTTTCTCCCATTTCCTCCCCTTTTTTCTTTCCCCATTTCTCCCCTTTCCCCCCCTTTTTTCTCTCCCTTTTTTTCCCTTCCCCCCCTTTTCCCTCTTTTTTTTCATTTTTCCCTTTCCCCCATTTCCCCTTTTCTCCCATTTTCCCCCCTTTTTTTTCCCTCCCTTTTTCCCCTTCCCTCCCATTTCCCCTTTTTTCCCCTTCCCCCCCTCTTTTCCTGCTGTTTTTCCTTTTTCCCCCACTCCCCCTTTTTTCCTTTCCCCCCCCTTTTTTCCCCTTTCCCCCCCTTTTTTTACCCCCTTTCCCCCCCTTTTCATTTCCCCCTTTTTCCCTTTTTCCCCCTTTTCTTCCCCTCATCTTTTCCCCCCCTTTTTTCTCTCCCTTTTTGCCCTTCCCCCCCCTTCCCCCTCATTTTTTTCATTTTCCCTTTCCCCCATTTCCCCCTTTTTTTTCTCCCCTTTTTCCCCTTCCCTCCCATTTCCCCTTTTTTTCCCCTTCCCCCCCTCTTTTTCCTGCTATTTTTCCTTTTTCCCCCACTCCCCCTTTTTTCCTTTTCCCCCCTTTTTACCCTTCCCCCCCTTTTTTTACCCCCTTTTCCCCCCTTTTCATTTCCCCCTTTTTTCCCTTTTTTCCCTTTTTTCTTCTTCCCCATTTCCCCCCCCTTTTCCCTCCCTTCCCCCCCCTTTTTCCTTTTCCCCCCCTTTTCCCCTCATCTTTTCCCCCCTTTTCCCCTCATTTTTTTCCATTTTTCCCTTTTCTCCTTCCCCATTTCCTCCCCTTTCCCCCCCTTTTCCTTTTCTCCCCTTTTCTCCCCTTTCCTCCTTTTTTTTCCTCCCATTTTCCCCTTTTTTCCCCCTTTTCCCCCCTCTTTTCTCGCCGTTTTCCTTTTCTTTCCCCTTCTTTTTCCCCTTCCCCTTCCCCCCTTTTTAATTTTCCCTTTTTTTTTTCCTTTTCCTTCCCCCCTCCCCCCTTTAAATTTTTCCCCCCCTTTCCCTCTTTTTTTTCCACAATTTTTGCCCCTTTTTCCCCCCTTTTTCCTCACTTTTTCCCCCCCCTTTTTTCCTCACTTTTCACCCCCCCTTTCCCCCCCCCTTTTCCCCCCCCCAAATCCCCCAGAAAATCCCAAAAAATCAGCCAAAAATCCCAAAGAATCCTTGGAAAATGCCAACAATTCTTAGGAAATCCCCAAAAAAAATCCCCCAGAAAATCCCAGAAATAGGTCAAAAATCCCCAAAAAAAACTTTGGAAAATCTTCAAAATTCTTGTTAAATCTTTAAAATCCTTGGAAAATGCTAAAAAAATCAGGATTGGGAAAAGAAGAAATTAGAATTTTTTGGGAATCCTTAAAAACCTTTTGATATGGATCTAAAAAAAAACACCCAAAAAACCAAAAAAAATTGGGATTTTTTTAGCACCAAAAATCCCCGGAAAAGTGAGAAAAATTCCCAAAAAAATTCCAGCAGAGAGAGGAAGGAGCAGAAAATTCGGGAATTCTGCTCCCAACCAGGATTTTTTTGGGAATTCTGTACAATTTTTTCCAAGTTTTTCTGGGATTTTGGGAAATTCCCCTCAGGAATTTCCCAGGAGCTTCTCTTTGGGAACTCTGGAAAATTCCAAAGGAATCCTTGGGTTTTTTTTGCATCCCGAATTTGGGATTTCCCCCCCCCCCCCCAAAAAAAATCCGAGAATTCCAAGGGGAAAAATCCCCAATTTTTCTTTCCCACTTTCCTGTTTTAGCCGGAATTCCGCCAGATCCCCTCCCCCTCCAAATCCGCGCGTTTATCCCGGATTTTTCATGGGATTTCTCCCCATTTTCTGGAATTTTGGGACGAATTCTTCGGAAAAGGGAAATCCAGCGATGGATTTGGTTTGGAAAAGGCAAAATCGGAAAATCGGGAAAATTGGGAAAATGAGAGGAGGGGAGGGAGAAGCGGATCCAGGCTGAGGAGAGAGGGAATTTGGGGAATTTGGGAAAAAATTCTGGGATGTGGGGAAGGGGGGAATTCCCAGAGAATCCTCCGGGAGTGCCCCAGGAAAGGCTGGAAAATCCCGGAATTGTGGGGGTGGGAATGGGATGGGATTGGGATCCAGGGATCCCATCTGGAGAATTCAGGAATTCCGGGATCAGGGATACATCCCGAGGGATTTTGATGGGATTTGGGGATGGAAAAGAGAAATGGAGTCTGGAATTCCCAGGGAATTCCCAAAATTCCTTCCCGGAGAGGAGTCGGGATGGGGATGGATCCAATTCCAGGAGTGGAGGGAATTCCCTGGGAAAGGAATTCCTGGGGTATTCCCAAAAAAAAAAAACACCAAATCCCCCCCCAAAAAAATCTCAAAATCCCACAGGAAACGTCCAAATTCCCAGAAAGTTCCCCAAAAATCCCTTCAGATTTGGGAGGGATTTGGGAAGGAATTCCCAGAGAATCCCTGGGAGTGTCCCAGGAAAGGCTCCCGGGGCTGAGGGCAACCGAGGGGACACCGAGGGACACCGGGGCTGAGGGCACTGAGGGGACACCGAGGGGACACCGAGGGACACCGGGGCTGGGGACACCGAGGGGACACCCGGGGCTGAGGGCACCGAGGGGGCACCGGGAAAGACCCGGGGCTGGGGGGACACCGAGGGGACACCGAGAGGACACCGAGGGACACCGAGGGACACCCGGGGGCTGAGGGCACCGAGGGGGCACCGGGAAAGACCCGGGGCTGGGGGGGACACTGAGGGGACACCGGGGAGCTGAGGGCACCGAGGGGGACACTGAGGGACACCCGGGGCTTGGGGGAACACCGAGGGGACACCGAGGGGACACCGGGGAGCTCCCGGAGCTGAGGGGCACCGAGGGGGACAACCGAGGGGACACAGGGCTGAGGGCACCGAGAACGATCCGGGGCTGAGGGCACAGCAGGGTCTCGGTGCTGGGGGCACGGCGGTGACACCGGGGAGCTCCCGGGGCTAGGGGCACCGGGAGCGATCCGGGGCCGAGGGCACAGCGGGGTCGCGGAGCTGAGGGCACGGCGGTGACACCGGGAGCGATCCGGGGCTGAGGACACCGAGGGGACACCGGGGCTTAGGGCACCGAGGGGCACCGGGAGCGATCCGGGGCCGAGGGCAGAGCGGTGACACCGGGGAGCGCCCGGGGCTGAGGGCACAGCGGTGGTCGCGGAGCTGAGGGCACGGCGGTGGCACCGGGGAGCTCCCGAGGCTGAGGGCACCGAGGAACACCGGGGACCGAGGGCACAGCGGTGACACCGGGGAGCTCCTGGGGGCTGAGGGCACAGCGGTGGCACCGGCAGGGATCCCGGACCGAGGGCACAGCGGTGACACCGGGGAGCTCCTGGGGCTGAGGGCACAGCGGTGACACCGGCAGGGATCCCGGACCGAGGGCACAGCGGTGACACCGGCAGGGATCCCGGACCGAGGGCACAGCGGTGGCACCGGCAGGGATCCCGGACCGAGGGCACAGCGGTGACACCGGCAGGGATCCGGGACCGAGGGCACAGCGGTGGCACCGGGCAGCGAGCCGCGGGCCCGGCGCGGCCGCAGCCCCTCAGCGCCGGCCGCCCTCAGCCGCCAACATGGCGCCGCCTTCCCCTTCCCCTTCCCCCGTCCCCTTCCCCGTCCCCGTCCCGGCCGCCGCAGCGGGGCCGCCCCGGGCCCGCAGCTCGGGGCTGGCGGGCGAAGATGGCGCCGAGCGGCTCCGAGGCCTCGGCTGGCGGCGGAGGAGGAGGAGGAAGGGCAGGAGGAGGAGGAGGAGGATCCATCCCCAGCGGAGCTCCGCCGCCACCGCCCCCTTCGTCCTCCATGCCCAGCTCCGCCCCGTCCCGCCGGGAGGAGGGAGGATCGCGGCGAGCCCGAGCCGGAGCCCCGCAGCCGCGCCGCGCCGCCCAGCCGAGGGGCCCCGGCCGGCCCGGGGGGAGCCCCTGAGGGGAGCCGGGGCCGCCAGCACCGCCCCGCCGCCCTCCCCCGGCGGCTCCCGCCGGCCGCAGCCCCCGGGGCCCGGCCCGGCCGCGGGAGTCGCTGCGGCGCTGCCCGCGGCCTCGGCCCTGGCAGCGGCAGGTGAGTGCGAGCGAGCGAGCGAAGGAGCGAGCGGGGGGCCCCGCGGGCGGAGCCGCGGCCGCGCCGCTTCCCCGCGGCTCCCCCGGCAGCTGTCACCGGGCTGGGCAGGGCAGCGAGGGAGGCTCGCTCCCCGCTCCTTGCCGGCCATGGCGGCCGCCGCCTCCCCCTCTCCTCTCTCTGTCTCTCCCTCTCCCTCGCTCCGTCCCCTCCCCTCGCTCCGTGCCCGCCCTCCGCCATCGCTCCCCCCTCAGGGACCCCGCGCTCCCTCCTCCCTCAGCCGCCCCCTCAGGGCTCGGCTCGGCGTGGGTTGAAAGTTGATTGCAAAAGTCCCACGGCGCTCCGGCCTCTTCACCTTCTCCTTCCTTCCTTCCTTCCTTCCTTGCTCTGCTCGAAATTCCCGACCTCATTCCCGGCTTTTTTTTTTTTTTTTTTTTTTTTTTTTTTAATTCCCTCTTGGAAAATGGCACCGCCGCCCCCGGCAACGGGGACGGGCCCTGGGGTGGGGTTGGCAGCGCTTTTGTGTGAGGGTGACATTCCTAAAATATCCTCAAATAGCCCCAAAATAACCCCAAAATATCCTGAAATAACCCGAAATCCTCCGGCCGGGCGGATCCCGCACCTCGCGGTGCCTCCGGGGCAGCGTTCCCGAGCCCGGTGCAGCGGGAGCAGCTCCTTGCAGGGCTCGGGGCCCTCCGTTCCCACAAGCCCCACATTTCCTTTCCCTGCCCTCCATTCTCCACAATTCCCAATTTTTCCCCTCAATTCTCCACAATTCCCAATTTTTCCCCCTCAATTTTCCACAATTCCCAATTTTTCTCCCTCAATTTTCCACAACTCCCAATTTTTCCCCCTCAATTCTCCACAATTCCCAATTTTTCCCCCTCAATTCTCCACAATTCCCAATTTTTCCCCCTCAATTTTCCACAATTCCCAATTTTTCCCCCTCAATTTTCCAGAATTTCCCAATTCCCTGCCCTCAATTTTTCAGATGCCCAGAAATTTTCCTTTTCTCTGCCCTCAATTTTCAGAATTCCCAATTTTTTCCCATTCCCGGCCCTCAATTTTCCGGAATTCCCAATTTTCCCCCCTCAATTTTTACACAATTACCATTTTCCCCCTCAATTTTCCACAATTCCCAATTTTCCCCCCTCAATTTTGAGTCATTCCCACATTTTTTCCCTTTCCCTGCCCTCAGTTTTCCAGAATTCCCAATTCCCCCCCCTCAATTTTCCACAATTCCCAATTTTCCCCCTCAATTTTCCAGAATTCCCAGAATTTTTCCTTTTCCCCGCCCTCAATTTTCCAGAATTCCCAATTTTCCCATTCCCTGCCCTCAATTTTCCAGAATTCTCATTTTTCCCCTCAATTTTGAGTCATTCCCACATTTTTCACATTCCCTGCCCTCAATTTTCCACAATTCCCAATTTTTTCCCTCAATTTTTGAGAATTCCCAGAATTTTTCCTTTTCTCTGCCCTCAATTTTCCAGAATTCCCAATTTTCCCATTTCCCTGCCCTCAATTTTCCAGAATTCCCAATTTTCCCCTCAATTTTCCAGAATTCCCAGAATTTTTCCTTTTCTCTGCCCTCAATTTTCCAGAATTCCCAGATTTTCCCATTCCCTACCCTCAATTTTCCACAATTCCCAATTTTTCCCCCTCAATTCTCCACAATTCCCAATTTTTCCCCCACAATTTTCCAGAATTTCCCAATTCCCTGCCCTCAATTTTTCAGATTCCCAGAAATTTTCCTTTTCTCTGCCCTCAATTTTCCAGAATTCCCAATTTTTTCCCATTCCCGGCCCTCAATTTTCTGGAATTCCCAATTTTCCCCCCTCAATTTTTACACAATTCCCAATTTTTCCCCCTCGATTTTCCACAATTCCCAATTTTTCCCCCTCAATTTTCCACAATTCCCAATTTTTCCCCCTCAATTTTCTGGAATTCCCAATTTTCCCCCCTCAATTTTCCACAATTCCCAATTTTTTTCCCTTAAATTTCCAGAATTCCCAGAATTTTTCCTTTTCTCTGCCCTCAATTTTCCAGAATTCCCAATTTTTTCCCATTCCCTGCCCTCAATTTTCCACAATTCACAATTTTTCCCCCTCAATTTTCCAGAATTCCCAATTTTTTCCCATTTCCCTGCCCTCAATTTTCCTGAATTCCCCATTTTCCCCCTCAATTTTCCACAATTCCAAATTTTTTCCCCCTCAATTTTCCAGAATTCCCAGAATTTTTCCTTTTCTCTGCCCTCAATTTTCCACAATTCACAATTTTCCCATTTCCCTGCCCTCAATTTCCCAAAATTCCCAATTTTCCCCCCTCAATTTTGAGTCATTCCCACATTTTTCCCATTCCCCGCCCTCAATTTTCCAGAATTCCCAATTTTTTCCCATTCCCTGCCTCAATTTTCCAGAATTCTCATTTTTCCCCCTCAATTTTGAGTCATTCCCACATTTTTTCCCATTCCCTGCCCTAAATTTTCCAGAATTCCCAATTTTTTCCCTCAATTTTTGAGAATTCCCAGAATTTTTCCTTTTCTCTGCCCTCAATTTTCCAGAATTCCAATTTTCCCATTTCCCTGCCCTCAATTTTCCAGAATTCCCAATTTTTCCCTCAATTTTCCAGAATTCCCAGATTTTTTCCTTTTCTCTGCCCTCAATTTTCCAGAATTCCCAGATTTTCCCATTCCCTACCCTCAATTTTCCACAATTCCCAATTTTTCCCCCTCAATTCTCCACAATTCCCAATTTTTCCCCTCAATTTTCCAGAATTTCCCAATTCCCTGCCCTCAATTTTTTCAGATTCCCAGAAATTTTCCTTTTCTCTGCCCTCAATTTTCCAGAATTCCCAATTTTTTCCCATTCCCGGCCCTCAATTTTCCGGAATTCCCAATTTTCCCCCTCAATTTTCCACAATTCCCAATTTTCCCTCAATTTTTACACAATTGCCATTTCCCCCCTCAATTTTCCAGAATTCCCAGATTTTCCCATTTCCCTGCCCTCAATTTTCCACAATTCCCAATTTTCCCCCTCAATTTTGAGTCATTCCCAGATTTTTCCCATTCCCTGCCCTCAATTTTCCAGAATTCCCAATTTTTTCCCTCAATTTTCCAGAATTCCCAGAAATTTTCCTTTTCTCTGCCCTCAATTTTCCAGAATTCCCAATTTTCCCATTTCCCTGCCCTCAATTTTCCAGAATTCCCAATTTTTCCCTCAATTTTCCAGAATTCCCAGATTTTTTCCTTTTCTCTGCCCTCAATTTTCCAGAATTCCCAGATTTTCCCATTCCCTACCCTCAATTTTCCACAATTCCCAATTTTTCTCCCTCAATTTTCCACAATTCCCAATTTTTCCCCCTCAATTCTCCACAATTCCCAATTTTTCCCCCTCAATTTTCCACAATTCCCCAATTTTCCCCCTCAATTTTCCAGAATTTCCCAATTCCCTGCCCTCAATTTTTCAGATTCCCAGAAATTTTCCTTTTCTCTGCCCTCAATTTTCCAGAATTCCCAATTTTTTCCCATTCCCGGCCGTCAATTTTCTGGAATTCCCAATTTTCCCCCCTCAATTTTCCACAATTCCCAATTTTTTCCCCCTCAATTTTCCAGAATTCCCAGAATTTTTCCTTTTCCCCGCCCTCAATTTTCCAGAATTCCCAATTTTTTCCCATTCCCTGCCCTCAATTTTCCAGAATTCTCATTTTTCCCCCTCAATTTTGAGTCATTCCCACATTTTTCCCATTCCCTGCCCTCAATTTTCCAGAATTCCCAGAAATTTTCCTTTTTTCTCCCCTAATTTTTCCAGAATTCCCAAATTTTTCCCCTCAATTTTCCAGAATTCCCAAATTCCCCCCCCAAATTTTCCAGAATTCCCAGATTTTTCCTTTTCCCTGCCCCAAATTTTCCAGAATTCCAAATTTTTTCCTTTTCATACCCCAATTTTTCCACAATTCCCAAATTTTCCCCTCAAGTTTCCAAAAGTCCCAGAAATTTTCCTTTTTTCTCCCCTAATTTTTCCAGAATTCCCAAATTTTTCCCCTCAATTTTCCAGAATTCCCGAATTTTCCCCTCAATTTTCCAGAATTCCCAAATTTCCCCCCAAATTTTCCAGAATTCCCAATTTTTTTCCTTTCCCTGCCCCAAATTTTCCACAATTCCCAAATTTTCCCTTTTTTCTCTCCTAATTTTTTCCAGAATTCCCAATTTTTTCCCCTCAATTTTCCAGAATTCCCAAATTTCCCCCCCAAATTTTCTAAAATTCACAGAAATTTTCCCGTTCCCTGCCCTCAATTTCCCAGAATTCCCAGAAATTTTCCTTTTCTCTGCCCAAATTTTCCACAATTCCCAAATTTTCCCTTTTTTCTCCCCTAATTTTTCCATAATTTCCAAATTTCCCCCCAAATTTTCCAGAATTCCCAGATTTTTCCCTTTCCCTGCCCCAAATTTTCCATAATTCCAAATTTTTTCCTTTTCATATCCCAATTTTTCCAGAATTCCCAAATTTTTCCCCCTCAATTTTCCAGAATTCCCCATTTTTTTTTCCTTTCCCTGCCCCAAATTTTCCACAATTCCCAAATTTTCCATTTTTTTCTCTCCTAATTTTTCCCAGAATTCCCAAATTTTCCCCCTCAATTTTCCAGAATTCCATTTTTTTCTTTTCCCTGCCCAAATTTTCCATAATTCCAATTTTTTTCCTTTTCATACCCAAAATTTTCCACAATTCCAAATTTTCCCCTCAATTTTCCAGAATTCCCAAAAATTTCCCTTTTTTTCTCCCCTAATTTTTCCAGAATTCCCAAATTTCCCCCCAAATTTTCCAGAATTCCCATTTTTTTCCTTTCCCTGCCCCAAATTTTCCACAATTCCCAAATTTCCCCTTTTTTCTCCCCTAATTTTTCCATAATTTCCAATTTCCCCCCCTCAATTTTCCAGAATTCCCATTTTTTTCCTTTTCCCTGCCCCAAATTTTCCACAATTCCCAAATTTTCCTTTTTTCTCCCCTAATTTTTCCAGAATTCCCAAATTTTCCCCCCAAATTTTCCAGAATTCCCAATTTTTTTCCCTTTTCCCCCCCCAAATTTTCCACAATTCCCAAATTTTCCCCCTCAATTTTCCAAAAGTCCCAGAAATTTTCCTTTTTTCTCCCCTAATTTTTCCCAAAATTCCCATTTTTTCCCTTTCCCTGCCTCAATTTTCCACAATTCCCAATTTTCCCCCTCAATTTTCCAGAATTCCCAAAAAATTTCCTTTTTTTCTCCCCTAATTTTTCCCACAAATCCCCAAATTTCCCAGAATTTAATTTTTAATTAATCGATTAATCAATCAATTAATTAATTCCTAATTTTCTTGCCTCACCCAGGAAATTTTTTATGGAAAAAAAAAAAAAAAACCCTCGGAATTTTCACCCTCGAGGGTCCAAAAATTCCAATTTTTGCCCCTCAAAGCTCCCAAAAATTCCAATTTTTTTGAGGAAAAAAAGCGGAATTTTAATTAAATTTTTTTTTTCTGGGAGTGGGAAGAAAATTCCTGGAAAAAAAAAAAATTGGGAATTTTTGGGAAATGGGGAATTTTGGGGGTTTGATGGATTTAGGCCGGGATTTTTTGGGGAAAAATGGAGAAAATTCCAGAAATTTCATGGGAAAATATTGAAAATTCCGGGATTTTAATGGGAAAATATTGAAAATTCCTGGATTTTTTTTGGGAAAAATGGAGCAAATTCCGAGATTTTTATGGAAAAAATGGAGAAAATTCCCGGATTTTCTTGGAAAAATTGAATAAATTCTGGGAATTTTGGGGAAAAATTGAGGAAAAATCAGGATTTTTGTTGGAAAAATGGAGAAAATTCCAGGATTTTTTGGGAAAATGGAGCAAATTCCGAGATTTTTGGGGAAAATGTTGGAAATATTTGGATTTTTAGGGGGAAAAAAGGAGAAAATTCCGGATTTCAATGGAAAAATGGGGAAAATTTAGGGGAAAATGGAGAAAATTCCAGGATTTTTTTTTGGGAAATATTGAGGAAATTCAGGAATTTTTGGGAAAATGGAGAAAATTCCGGGAATTTCATGGAAAAATGGAGAAAAAAAGGAAAAAAAAATAGGAATAAATGGAGAAAATTCCAGGAATTTTAGGGAAAAATATTGAAAATTTCTGGATTTTTGGGGAAAAAAGGAGAAAATTCCCCGGATTTTCATGGGAAAATTGAATAAAATCTGGGAATTTTAGGGAAAAGTTGAGGAAATTTCAGGATTTTGGGGAAAAAAGTGGAAGAAATCTGGGAATTTTTGGGATAAATGGAGAAAATTCCGGGATTTTCATGGAAAAATGCAGAAAATTCCAGGATTTTTAGGGAAAAATGGAGAAAAATCAAGAAATTTTGGGAAAAAATGGAGAAAATTCCAGGAATTTTTAGGGAAAAATGTTGGAAATATTTGGATTTTTAGGGGGAAAAAAGGAGAAAATTCCAGGATTTTAATGGAAAAATGGGGAAAATTTAGAGGAAAATGGAGAAAATTCCAGGATTTTTTTGGGGAAATATTGAGGAAATTCAGGATTTTTGGGAAAATGGAGAAAATTCCGGGAATTTTAGGGAAAAGTTGAGGAAATTTCAGGATTTTGGGAAAAAAAATGGAAGAAATCCGGGAATTTTTGGGATAAATGGAGAAAATTCCGAGAAAATTCAGGGAAAAATGTTGGAAATATTTGGATTTTTCGGGGAAAAAATGAGAAAATTCCGGGATTTTAATGGAAAAATGGGGAAAATTTAGGGGAAAATGGAGAAAATTCCAGGATTTTTTTGGGGGAAATATTGAGGAAATTCAGGAATTTTTGGGGAAATGGAGAAAATTCCGGGAATTTTAGGGAAAAGTTGAGGAAATTTCAGGATTTTGGGGAAAAAAATGGAAGAAATCCGGGAATTTTTGGGATAAATGGAGAAAATTCCGGGAGTTTCTTGGAAAAATGGAGAAAATTCCAGAAATTTTTGGGATAAATGGGGAAAATTCCAGGATTTTAATGGAAAAATGTTGGAAATATTTGGATTTTTCGGGGGAAAAAAGGAGAAAATTCCGGGATTTTAATGGAAAAATGGGGAAAATTTAGGGGGAAAATGGAGAAAATTCCAGGATTTTTAGGGGAATATTGAGGAAATTCAGGATTTTTTGGGAAAATGGAGAAAATTC
Source organism: Vidua macroura (assembly GCF_024509145.1). NCBI lineage: Eukaryota > Metazoa > Chordata > Aves > Passeriformes > Viduidae > Vidua > Vidua macroura. The sequence continues at coordinate 19,602 of NW_026530606.1, read as the reverse complement.
CGGGAATTTTAGGGAAAAGTTGAGGAAATTTCAGGATTTTGGGGGAAAAAATGGAAGAAATCCGGGAATTTTTGGGGAAAATGGAGAAAATTCCAGGAATTTATGGGAAAAGTTGAGGAAATTTCAGGATTTTGGGGGAAAAAATGGAATAAATCCGGGAATTTTTGGGATAAATGGAGAAAATTCCAGGAATTTCTTGGAAAAATGGAGAAAAATCCAGAAATTTTTGGGATAAATGGAGAAAATTCCAGGATTTTTGGAGGAAAAATGGGAGAAATTGATGGAATTTTGGGGAAAAAAGGGAGAAAATTCGGGGAATTTTCAGGAAAAATGGAGAAAATTCCGGGATTTTCATGGAAAAATGTTAAAAATTCCAGGATTTTTAGGGAAAAATGGAGAAAAATCCAGAAATTTTGGGGAAAAAATGGAGAAAATTCCAGGAATTTTGTTGGGAAATTTGGACGAAATTCCGGATTTTTTGTGGAAAATGGAGAAAATTCCAGGAATTTTTAGGGAAAAATGTTGGAAATATTTGGATTTTTCGGGGGAAAAAAGGAGAAAATTCCAGGATTTTAATGGAAAAATGGGGAAAATTTAGAGGAAAATGGAGAAAATTCCAGGATTTTTTTGGGGAAATATTGAGGAAATTCAGGATTTTTTGGGAAAATGGAGAAAATTCGGGAATTTCATGGAAAAATGGAGAAAAAAAGGAAAAAAATTTAGGAATAAATGGAGAAAAATTCAGGAATTTTAGGGAAAAATGGAGGAAATTTCTGGATTTTTGGGGAAAAAATGGAGAAAATTCCCGGATTTTCATGGGAAAATTGAATAAAATCTGGGAATTTTAGGGAAAAGTTGAGGAAATTTCAGGATTTTGGGAAAAAAATGGAAGAAATCCGGGAATTTTTGGGATAAATGGAGAAAATTCCAGGAATTTCTTGGAAAAATGGAGAAAATTCCAGACATTTTAGGGATAAATGGAGAAAATTCCAGGATTTTTAGGGAAATATTGAGGAAATTCAGGATTTTTGGGGGATAAAGGGAGAAAATTCCAGGATTTTATGGGGAAAAATGGAGAAAAAATTGAAGAAATTTTAGGAATAAATGGAGAAAAATTCAGGATTTTAATGGAAAAATGGAGAAAATTCCGGAATTTTAGGGAAAAGTTGAGGAAATTTCAGGATTTTGGGGAAAAAAAATGGAAGAAATCCGGGAATTTTTGGATAAATGGAGAAAATTCCAGGATTTTCTTGGAAAAATGGAGAAAAATCCAGAAATTTTTGGGATAAATGGAGAAATTCCAGGATTTTTGGGGATAAATGGAGAAAATTCCAGGATTTTTGGAGGAAAAATGGGAGAAATTGATGGAATTTTTGGGGGCAAAAAAGGGGAGAAAATTCGGGGAATTTTCAGGAAAAATGGAGAAAATTCCGGGATTTTCATGGAAAAATGTTAAAAATTCCAGGATTTTTAGGGAAAAATGGAGAAAAATCCAGAAATTTTGGGAAAAAATGGAGAAAATTCCAGGAATTTTGTTGGGAAATTTTGAGGAAATTCCGGATTTTTTGTGGAAAATGGAGAAAATTCCGAGATTTTTGGGGAATTTTGGAAATATTTGGATTTTTAGGGGGAAAAAAGGAGAAAATTCCGGGAATTTCATGGAAAAATGGAGAAAAAAAGGAAAAAAAATTAGGAATAAATGGAGGAAAAATTCAGGATTTTTAGGGAAAAATATTGAAAATTCCAGGATTTTAATGGAAAAATGGAAGAAATCCGGGAATTTTTGGGATAAATGGAGAAAATTCCGAGAAAATTCCGGGAAAAATGTTGGAAATATTTGGATTTTTAGGGGGAAAAAAGGAGAAAATTCCGGGAAAAAGGAGAAAATTCTTGGATTTTTTTGGGAAAAATGGAGAAAATTCCAGGATTTTTTTTGGGAAATTTTGAGGAAATTCAGGATTTTTTGGGAAAACAGAGAAAATTCCGGGAATTTTAGGGAAAAGTTGAGGAAATTCCAGGATTTTGGGGAAAAAAATGGAATAAATCCGGGAATTTTTGGGATAAATGGAGAAAATTCCGGGAATTTCTTGGAAAAATGGAGAAAATTCCAGAAATTTTTGGGATAAATGGAGAAAATTCCAGGATTTTTTCTGGAAAAATGGAGAAAATTCCAGGATTTTTGGGGAAATGTTGGAAATATTTGGATTTTTAGGGGGAAAAAAGGAGAAAATTCCGGGATTTTAATGGAAAAATGGGGAAAATTTAGGGGAAAATGGAGAAAATTCCAGGATTTTTTTGGGGAAATATTGAGGAAATTCAGGAATTTTTGGGAAAATGGAGAAAATTCCAGGAATTTTTAGGGAAAAGTTGAGGAAATTTCAGGATTTTGGGGAAAAAAATGGAATAAATCCGGGAATTTTTGGGATAAATGGAGAAAATTCCGAGAAAATTCCGGGAAAAATGTTGGAAATATTTGGATTTTTAGGGGGAAAAATGGAGAAAATTCTGGGAAAATGGAGAAAAATCTTGGATTTTTCAGGAAAAATGGAGAAAATTCCAGGATTTTGGGGAAAAATGTTGGAAATATTTGGATTTTTAGGGGGAAAAAAGGAGAAAATTCCAGGAAAATGGAGAAAATTCCAGGATTTTTTGGGGGAAATATTGAGGAAATTCAGGAACTTTTGGGAAATTGGAGAAAATTCCGGAATTTCTTGGAAAAATGGAGAAAAATCCAGAAATTTTAGGGATAAATGGAGAAAATTCCGGGATTTTTAGGGAAAAATGGAGAAAAATCCAGAATTTTTTGGGAAAAAATGGAGAAAATTCCAGGAATTTTGTTGGGAAATTTTGAGGAAATTCAGGATTTTTTGTGAAAAATGGAGAAAATTCCGAGATTTTTGGGGAAATTTTGGAAATATTTGGATTTTTCGGGGGAAAAAAGGAGAAAATTCCAGGATTTTAATGGAAAAATGGGGAAAATTTAGGGGAAAATGGAGAAAATTCCAGGATTTTTTGGGAAATTTTGAGGAAATTCAGGAATTTTTGGGAAAATGGAGAAAATTCCAGAATTTTTAGTGGAATATTGAGGAAATTTCAGGATTTTGGGGAAAAAAATGGAAGAAATCCGGGAATTTTTGGGATAAATGGAGAAAATTCCAGGAATTTCTTGGAAAAATGGAGAAAAATCCAGAAATTTTAGGGAAAAATGGAGAAAAATCCAGAAATTTTAGGGATAAATGGAGAAAATTCCAGGATTTTTGGAGGAAAAATGGGAGAAATTGATGGAATTTTGGGGAAAAAAAGGCGAGAAAATTCGGGGAATTTTCAGGAAAAATGGAGAAAATTCCGGGATTTTCATGGAAAAATATTGAAAATTCCAGGATTTTTAGGGAAAAATGGAGAAAAATCCAGAAATTTTTGGGAAAAATGGAGAAAATTCCAGGAATTTTGTTGGGAAATTTTGAGGAAATTCCGGATTTTTTGTGGAAAATGGAAAAAAATTCCAGGATTTTTTGGGGAAAAATGTTGGAAATATTTGGATTTTTAGGGGAAAAAAGGAGAAAATTCCAGGATTTTTGGGGAAATATTGAGGAAATTCAGGATTTTTTGGGAAAATGGAGAAAATTCCGGGAATTTCATGGAAAAATGGAGAAAAAAAGGAAAAAAATTTAGGAATAAATGGAGAAAATTCCAGGAATTTTTAGGGAAAAATGTTGGAAATATTTGGATTTTTAGGGGGAAAAAGGAGAAAATTCCGGGATTTTAATGGAAAAATGGGGAAAATTTAGGGGAAAATGGAGAAAATTCTTGGATTTTTTTTGGGAAATATTGAGGAAATTCAGGATTTTTTGGAAAATGGAGAAAATTCCAGGAATTTCATGGAAAAATGGAGAAAAAAAGGAAAAAATTTAGGAATAAATGGAGAAAATTCCAGGAATTTTTAGGGAAAAGTTGAGGAAATTTCAGGATTTTGGGGGAAAAAATGGAATAAATCTGGGAATTTTTGGGATAAATGGAGAAAATTCCGGGAATTTCTTGGAAAAATGGAGAAAATTCCAGAAATTTTAGGAATTAATGGAGAAAATTCCAGGATTTTTTAGGGGAATATTGAGGAAATTCAGGATTTTTTGGGGATAAAGGGAGAAAATTCCAGGATTTTTAGGGAAAAATGGAGAAAAATCAAGAAATTTTGGGAAAAAATGGAGAAAATTCCAGGAATTTTGTTGGGAAATTTGGAGGAAATTCAGGATTTTTTGGGAAAATGGAGAAAATTCCAGGATTTTTGGGGAAAATGTTGAAAATATTTGGATTTTTCGGGGGAAAAAAGGAGAAAATTCCGGGATTTTAATGGAAAAATGGGGAAAATTTAGGGAAAAATGGAGAAAATTCCAGGATTTTTTGGGAAATATTGAGGAAATTCAGGAATTTTTGTGGAAATGGAGAAAATTCCGGGAATTTTAGGGAAAAGTTGAGGAAATTTCAGGATTTTGGGAAAAAATGGAATAAATCTGGGAATTTTTGGGATAAATGGAGAAAATTCTGGGAATTTCTTGGAAAAATGGAGAAAAAAATGAAGAAATTTTAGGAATAAATGGAGAAAATTCCAGGAAAATGGAGAAAATTCTTGGATTTTTTGGGAAAATGGAGAAAATGCCGAGATTTTTAGGGAAAAATGTTGGAAATATTTGGATTTTCAGGGGGGAAAATGGAGAAAATTCCAGGATTTTTGGGGAATATTGAGGAAATTCAGGAATTTTTGGGGATAAAGGGAGAAAATTCCGGGAATTTCATGGAAAAAATGGAGAAAAAAAGGAAAAAAAAATTAGGAATAAATGGAGAAAATTCCAGGAATTTTTAGGGAAAAATATTGAAAATTTCCGGATTTTTGGGGAAATTTTGAGGAAATTCAGGATTTTCATGGGAAAATTGAATAAATTCTGGAATTTTAGGGAAAAGTTGAGGAAATTTCAGGATTTTGGGAAAAAAATGGAAGAAATCCGGGAATTTTTGGGATAAATGGAGAAAATTCTGGGAATTTTCAGGAAAAATGGAGAAAATTCAGGGAAAATGTTGGAAATATTTGGATTTTTAGGGGGAAAAAAGGAGAAAATTCCAGGATTTTTAGGGAAAAATGGGGAAAATTTAGGGGAAAATGGAGAAAATTCCAGGATTTTTAGGGGAATATTGAGGAAATTCAGGAATTTTTGGGAAAATGGAGAAAATTCCGGGAATTTCATGGAAAAATGGGAGAAAAAAGGAAAAAAATTAGGAATAAATGGAGAAAATTCCAGGAATTTTTAGGGAAAAATGTTGAAAATATTTGGATTTTTAGGGGAAAAAAGGAGAAAATTCCAGGATTTTCATGGGAAAATTGAATAAAATCTGGGAATTTTAGGGAAAAGTTGAGGAAATTTCAGGATTTTGGGGAAAAAATGGAAAAAATCTGGGAATTTTTGGGATAAATGGAGAAAATTCCGAGAAAATTCAGGGAAAATGTTGGAAATATTTGGATTTTTAGGGGGAAAAATGGAGAAAAATTCCGGGATTTTTTTCGGAAATATTGAGGAAATTTTGGATTTTTTGGGAAAATGGAGAAAATTCCAGGAATTTATGGGAAAAATGGAGAAAAATCCAGAAATTTTGGGAAAAAATGGAGAAAATTCCGAGATTTTTGGGGAAATGTTGGAAATATTTGGATTTTTAGGGGGAAAAAAGGAGAAAATTCTGGGAAAAAGGAGAAAATTCTTGGATTTTTGGGAAAAATGGAGAAAATTCCAGGATTTTTAGGGAAAAATGGAGAAAATTCAGGGAAAAATGTTGGAAATATTTGGATTTTTAGGGGGAAAAATGGAGAAAATTCCGGGAATTTCTTGGAAAAATGGAGAAAAAAGTGAAGAAATTTTAGGAATAAATGGAGAAAATTCCAGGATTTTTAGGGAAAAAATGGAGAAAATCCAGGATTTTTGGAGGAAAAATGGGAGAAATTGATGGAATTTTGGGGAAAAAAGGGAGAAAATTCGGGGAATTTTCAGGAAAAATGAAGAAAATTCCGGGATTTTCATGGAAAAATGTTAAAAATTCCAGGAATTTTAGGGAAAAATGGAGAAAAATCCAGAAATTTTGGGAAAAAATGGAGAAAATTCCAGGATTTTTTTGGGAAATATTGAGGAAATTCCGGATTTTTTGGGAAAATGGAGAAAATTCTGGGAATTTTCAGGAAAAATGGAGAAAATTCAGGGAAAATGTTGGAAATATTTGGATTTTTAGGGGGAAATTGGAGAAAATTCCAGGATTTTTAGGGGAATATTGAGGAAATTCAGGAATTTTTTGGGGATAAATGGAGAAAATTCCGGGAATTTCATGGAAAAATGGAGAAAAAAAGGAAAAAAATTTAGGAATAAATGGAGAAAATTCCAGGAATTTTTAGGGAAAAATGTTGAAAATATTTGGATTTTTAGGGGGAAAAAAGGAGAAAATTCCAGGATTTTAATGGAGAAATGGGGAAAATTTAGGGGAAAATGGAGAAAATTCCAGGATTTTTTTTTGGGAAATATTGAGGAAATTCAGGATTTTTTGGGAAAATGGAGAAAATTCCGGGAATTTTAGGGAAAAGTTGAGGAAATTTCAGGATTTTGGGAAAAAAAATGGAATAAATCTGGGAATTTTAGGAATAAATGGAGAAAATTCCAGGAATTTTAGGGAAAAATATTGAAAATTTCTGGATTTTTGGGGAAAAAAGGAGAAAATTCCCGGATTTTCATGGGAAAATTGAATAAATTCTGGGAATTTTAGGGAAAAGTTGAGGAAATTTCAGGATTTTGGGAAAAAAAATGGAAGAAATCCCGGGAATTTTTGGGATAAATGGAGAAAATTCCGGGAATTTCTTGGAAAAAATGGAGAAAAATCCAGGATTTTTTGGGAAGAATGGGGAAAATTCCCGGATTTTTGGAGGAAAAATGGGAGAAAATTGATGAATTTTGGGGAAAAAAGGGAGAAAATTCGGGGAATTTTCAGGAAAAATGAAGAAAATTCCTGGAATTTCATGGAAAAATGGAGAAAATTCCAGGATTTTTAGGGAAAAATGGAGAAAAATCCAGAAATTTTGTTGGGAAATTTGGAGGAAATTCCGGATTTTTTGTGGAAAATGGAGAAAATTCCGAGATTTTTGGGGAAAAATGTTGGAAATATTTGGATTTTTAGGGGGAAAATGGAGAAAATTCTGGGAAAAAGGAGAAAATTCTTGGATTTTTTGGGGAAAAATGGAGAAAATTCCAGGATTTTTAGGGAAAAATGTTGGAAATATTTGGATTTTTAGGGGAAAAAAGGAGAAAATTCCAGATTTTAATGGAAAAATGGGGAAAATTTAGGGAAAAATGGAGAAAATTCCAGGATTTTTTTGGGAAATATTGAGGAAATTCAGGAATTTTTGGGAAATTGGAGAAAATTCCGGGAATTTCTTGGAAAAATGGAGAAAAAAAGGAAAAAAAATTAGGAATAAATGGAGAAAAATTCAGGATTTTTAGGGAAAAAGGAGAAAATTCCCGGATTTTCATGGGAAAATTGAATAAAATCTGGGAATTTTAGGGAAAAGTTGAGGAAATTTCAGGATTTTGGGGAAAAAAATGGAAGAAATCCGGGAATTTTTGGGATAAATGGAGAAAATTCCAGGAATTTCTTGGAAAAATGGAGAAAAATCCAGAAATTTTTGGATAAATGGAGAAAATTCCAGGATTTTTTGGGAAATATTGAGGAAATTCAGGATTTTTTGGGGATAAAGGGAGAAAATTCCAGGAATTTCATGGAAAAATGGAGAAAAAAAGGAAAAAAATTTAGGAATAAAAGGAGAAAATTCCAGGAATTTTTAGGGAAAAATGTTGGAAATATTTGGATTTTTAGGGGAAAAAAGGAGAAAATTCCAGGATTTTAATGGAAAAATGGGGAAAATTTAGGGGGAAAATGGAGAAAATTCCAGGATTTTTAGGGGAATATTGAGGAAATTCGAGAATTTTTGGGATAAATGGAGAAAATTCCGGGAATTTCATGGAAAAATTGAGAAAAAAGGAAAAAAAATTATGAATAAACGGAGAAAATTCCAGGAATTTTAGGGGAAAAATATTGAAAATTTCCGGATTTTTGGGGAAAAATGGAGAAAATTCCCGGATTTTCATGGGAAAATTGAATAAAATCTGGGAATTTTAGGGAAAATTTGAGGAAATTTCAGGATTTTGGGAAAAAATGGAAGAAATCCGGGAATTTTTGGGATAAATGGAGAAAATTCCAGGAATTTCTTGGAAAAATGGAGAAAAATCCAGAAATTTTTGGGATAAATGGAGAAAATTCCCGGATTTTTGGAGGAAAAATGGGAGAAATTGATGGAATTTTGGGGAAAAAAGGGAGAAAATTCGGGGAATTTTCAGGAAAAATGGAGAAAATTCCGGGAATTTCATGGAAAAATGTTAAAAATTCCAGGATTTTTAGGGAAAAAATGGAGAAAAATCCAGAAATTTTGGGAAAAAATGGAGAAAATTCCAGGAATTTTGTTGGGAAATTTTGAGGAAATTCCGGATTTTTTGTGGAAAATGGAGAAAATTCCGAGATTTTTGGGAAATGTTGGAAATATTTGGATTTTTAGGGGGAAAAAAGGAGAAAATTCCAGGATTTTTGGGGAAATATTGAGGAAATTCAGGATTTTTTGGGAAAATGGAGAAAATTCCGGGAATTTTAGGAAAAATGGAGAAAAAAAGGAAAAAAAATTAGGAATAAATGGAGAAAATTCCAGGAATTTTAGGGAAAAATATTGAAAATTTCTGGATTTTGGGGGGGGAAAATGGAGAAAATTCCCGGATTTTCTTGGAAAAATGGAGAAAATTCCCGGATTTTCATGGGAAAATTGAATAAATTCTGGGAATTTTAGGGAAAAGTTGAGGAAATTTCAGGATTTTGGGGGAAAAAATGGAAGAAATCCGGGAATTTTGGGATAAATGGAGAAAATTCCAGGAATTTCTTGGAAAAATGGAGAAAAATCCAGAAATTTTTGGGATAAATGGAGAAAATTCCAGGAATTTTTAGGGAAAAATGTTGGAAATATTTGGATTTTTCGGGGGAAAAAAGGAGAAAATTCCGGGATTTTAATGGAGAAATGGGGAAAATTTAGGGGAAAATGGAGAAAATTCCAGGATTTTTTTTGGGAAATATTGAGGAAATTCAGGATTTTTTTGGAAAATGGAGAAAATTCCAGGATTTTTTTTTTGGGAAATATTGAGGAAATTCAGGATTTTTTGGGAAATTGGAGAAAATTCCGGGAATTTCATGGAAAAATGGAGAAAAAAGGAAAAAATTTTTGGGATAAATGGAGAAAATTCCAGGATTTTTTAGGGAAAAATGTTGGAAATATTTGGATTTTTAGGGGGAAAAATGGAGAAAATTCCAGGATTTTTATGGAAAAATATTGAGAATTCCAGGATTTTTGGGAAATATTGAGGAAATTCAGGATTTTTTGGGAAAAATGGAAAAAATCCGGAGATTTTTGGGGCAAATGGAGGAAATCTCTGGAATTTTCGGAATTTTTTTGGAGATCTTGGTGGATTTTTGAAATTTTAAATTTAAATTAAATTGAAAGCGAAAAATTCAATTAAATTGAATTAAAATAAAGAAAAAAAATAACATTAAATAAATGAAATTAAAGCACAAATCAGGATGAGAATCAATTAATTTAATTTAATTTAATTTAATTTAATTTAAGCAAAAAATAGCATTAAATAAATGAAATTAAAGCACAAAACAGGATAAGAATCAATTAATTTAATTTAATTTAAGTTAATTTAATTTAAGCAAAAAATAACATTAAATAAATGAAATTTAGTAAAATTGAATTACAGCAAAAAATAAAATAAAAATAAAATTAAATTGAAGCAAAAAAATTAAATTACATTAAATGAAAGGGAAAAAAAATTAAATTAAAGCAAAAGAAAGTAAATGAAATTAAAGCAAAAAATTAAATTAAATTAAATTAAATTAAATTAAATTAAAGCAACATTAAATAAATTAAATTAAATTAAATTAAAAAATGAAATAAAACAAAAGCAAAAAAAAATTAAATTAAAGAAAAAATAATATTACATGAATAAAATTAAGTTAAATTAAAGGAGAAAAATTAAATAAAATAAATTAAAATAAAGCAAAAAAAAACGAAATGAAATGAAATGACATTAAATTAAATTAAAGCACAATATAACATTAAATAAATCCAATAAAATGAAATTAAAGCAGAGAATAGCAGTAAATAAATTAAACCAAAGCAAAAATTAACAGAAATTCAATTAAATTAAATTAAAGCAAAAAATAACATAAAATAAATGAAATAAATGAAAATTAAATTAGTGCAAAAAATAAAATAAAATAAAATAAAATAAAAGCAAGAAGTGAAATTCAATTAAAGCAAAAATAATTTTAAATCAATGAAGTAAAATTAAATTAAAGTAAATAAATTAAATTAAATTCAATTAAATTAAATTAAAGGAAAAAATAACATTAAATTAACTTAAAGCAAAAAATAACATTAAATAAATGAAATAAATGAAAATTAAATTAATGCAAAAAATAAAATAGAATAAAATAGAATAAAATAAAATAAATAAAATGAAATAAAATAAAATAAAATAAAATAAAATAAAAGCAAGAAGTGAAATTAAATTAGAGCAAAAATAATTTTAAATCAATGAAATAAAATTAAATTAAAGCAAAAAAAATTAAATAAATTAAATTAAAGGAAAAAATAACATTAAATTAACTTAAGAGGCAAGAAATAACATTAAATAAATGAAAATTAAATTAATGCAAAAAATAAAATAGAATAAAATGAAATGAAATAAAATAAAATAAAATAAAAGCAAAAAAGTGAAATTAAATTAGAGCAAAAATAATTTTAAATCAATGAAATAAAATTAAATTAAAGCAAAAAAATTAAATAAATTAAATTAAAGCAAAAAATAACATAAAATAAATTAACTTAAGGCAAGAAATAACATTAAATAAATGAAATAAATGGAAATTAAATTAATGCAAAAAATAAAATAAAATAAAATAAAATAAAATAAAAGCAAGAAATGAAATTAAATTAAAGCAAAAATAATTTTAAATCAATGAAATAAAATTAAATTAAAGTAAAAAATTGAATAAATTAAATTAAATTAACTTAAAGCAAAAAATAACATGAAATAAATGAATAAATGAAAATTAAATTAATGCAAAAAAATAAAATAAAATAAAATAAAATAAAATAAAACTTAAAAATTTAATTTAAATTCAATTAAAAATTAATGTAAATACAAATTTAAAATTCGTTTTTCCCTTTTCCTTTGGGGATTTTTTGGAGGGATTTTTTTTGGGGATTTTTTTGGATTTTTTTTTTTTTTTGAGGGATTTTTTTGGGGATTTTTTGGGATTTTTTTTGGAGGTCTTGGTGGATTTTGGAAATGTTCAAATTGAATTAAATTAGAGCAAAAGAATAACAGTAAATAAATTAAATTAGAGCAAAAAAATAACGTTAAATAAGTGAAATTACAGCAAAAAATAACAAATTAAATTAATTAAATTAGAGCAAAAAAATAACATAAAATAAATTAAATGAAAACAAAAATAGCATTACATTAAATAAACTAAAATGAAATCAAAGCAAAAAATAAAATAAAATAAAATAAAACTTAAAAATTTAATTTAAATTAAATTAAAAAATTAATGTAAATACAAATTTGAAATTCCTTTTTCCCTTTTCCTTTTGGGATTTTTTGGAGGGATTTTTTTGGGGGATTTTTTGGGATATTTTTTTTTTTTTTTTGAGGGATTTTTTTGGGGATTTTTTTGGATTTTTTTTTTTGGAGGTCTTGGTGGATTTTTTGGGATCTTGCTGGATTTTGAAAATGTTCAAATTGAATTAAATTAGAGCAAAAGAATAACAGTAAATAAATTAAATTAGAGCAAAAAAATAACGTTAAATAAGTTAAATTACAGCAAAAAATACCAAATTAAATTAAATTAGAGCAAAAAATAACGTTAAATAAGTTAAATTACAGCAAAAAATTACAAATTAAATTAAATCAAATTAGAGCAAAAAAATAACGTTAAATAAGTTAAATTACAAGCAAAAAATTACAAATTAAATTAAATTAGAGCAAAAAAATAACGTTAAATAAGTTAAATTACAGCAAAAAATAACAAATTAAATTAAATTAGAGCAAAAAATAACATTAAATAAGTTAAATTACAGCAAAAAATAACAAATTAAATCAAATTAAATTAGAGCAAAAAATAACGTTAAATAAGTTAAATTACAGCAAAAAATAACAAATTAAATTAAATTAAATTAGAGCAAAAAATAACATAAAATAAATTAAATGAAAACAAAAAATAGCATTAAATGAAATAAACTAAAATGAAATCAAAGCAAAAAATAAAATAAAATAAAATAAATAAAATAAAATAAAATAAATACCATAAAATAAAATAAAATAAAATAAAATAAAATAAAATAAAATAAAATTAAAATAAAATAAAATAAAATAAAATAAATTTAAACCAAATTTTAAAAATAATTTCGGTTAAATTAAAAAATTAAATCAAATTTCAAATTCCTTTTTCCCCATTTTCCTTGTGGGATTTTTGGGATTGCCCCGAAAAATCCCCAAAGAATCCCAAATTTCCCGGCAGGATTTGGGCTCGGAGCTGCCCTGGAATTGCCGAGGTTTTGGGATTTCCCAGGAAATCCCGAATTTCCCATGGTGCCCCCGCAGCTCCCAGGTGAGTTTTGGGTTTATTTTGGGGGGATTTGATTTTTTGGGGGGGATCAAAAATTCGGGAATCGACCCCAGCAAAAAATTCCTCGGGGTTTTCCCCTCCTGGGGGAATTTTCGGAGTGGAAAAATTCCAGAAAATGAAATTATTCCCAAATCCAGCAGGGTCTGCTTGGGGTTTTCCGAGGTTTTTTGGGATTTTCTGAGGAGTTCTTGGGCTTTTCCAATGAATTTCCAGAGAATTCCAAGGAAGTGTTGGGATTTTGCGAGGATTTTTGGGTTGGGTTGGGTTTGGTGGGGTGTGGTTTGGTTGGTTTGGTTTGGTTGGGTTGGGTTTGGCTTGGTTGGGTTGGGTTGGGTTTGGCTTGTTTGGTTCAGTTTGATTTGGTTGGGTTTGGTTTGGTTGGGTTGGGTTTGGTTGAGTTGGGTTGGGTTGGCTTGTTTGGTTCAGTTGGATTTGGTTGGGTTTGGTTTGGTTGGGTTGGGTTGGTTGAGTTGGGTTGGGTTTGGCTTGTTTGGTTCAGTTGGATTTGTGGGTTTGGTTGAGTTGGGTTGGGTTTGGTTGGGTTGGGTTTGGTTGCGTTGAGTTTGGTTGAGTTTGGCTTGGTTGGTTTGGTTTGGTTGGGTTTAGTTGGGTTGAGTTGGGTTGGGTTTGGCTTGTTTGGTTCAGTTTGATTTGGTTGGGTTTGGTTGGGTTGGGTTGGGTTTGGTTGCGTTGAGTTTGGTGAGTTTGGTTTAGTTGGGTTGAGTTGGGTTGGGTTTGGCTTGTTTGGTTCAGTTGGATTTGGTTGGATTTGGTTTGGTTGGGTTGGGTTTGGTTGAGTTGGGTTGGGTTTGGTTTGGTTGGGTTGGGTTTGGTTGAGTTGGGTTGGGTTTTGGCTTGTTTGGTTCAGTTGGATTTGGTTGGGTTTGGTTGAGTTGGGTTGAGTTAGGTTTGGTTGGGTTTGGTTTGGTTGGGTTGATTTTGGTTGAGTTTGGCTTGGTTGGTTTGGTTTGGTTGGGTGGGGTCAGCACCAGGGGCTTTGGTCTGTCACCAGTGGTTGGGTTGGGTTGGTTGGGTTGGTTTGGTTGGGTTGGGTTGGGTTGGGTTGGTTGGGTTGGGTTGGGTTGGTTGGGTTGGGTTGGGTTGGTTGGGTTGGGTTGGTTCAGTTGGGTTGGGTTGGTTCAGTTGGGTTGGTTGGGTTGGGTTGGTTTGGTTGGTTTGGTTGGGTTGGGTTGGTTGGGTTGGGTTGGTTCAGTTGGGTTGGGTTGGTTGGGTTTGGTTGGTTCAGTTGGGTTGGTTCAATTGGGTTGGGTGGTTTGGTTGGTTCAGTTGGGTTGGTTGGGTTGGGTTGGTTCAGTTGGGTTGGGTTGGTTGGGTTGGGTTGGGTTGGGTTGGGTTGTTCAGTTGGGTTGGTTCAGTTGGGTTGGTTCAGTTGGGTTTGGTTGGTTCAGTTGGGTTTGGTTGGGTTGGTTGGGTTGGGTTGGTTCAGTTGGGTTTGGTTGGGTTGGTTGGGTTGGGTTGGTTCAGTTGGGTTGGGTTGGTTGGGTTGAGTTGGTTCAGTTGGGTTGGGTTGGGTTGGTTGGGTTGGGTTGGGTTGGTTGGGTTGGTTCAGTTGGGTTTGGTTGGGTTGGTTGGGTTGGGTTGGTTCAGTTGGGTTGGGTTGGTTGAGTTGGGTTGGTTGGGTTGGGTTGGTTGGGTTGGGTTGGTTCAGTTGGGTTGGTTCAGTTGGGTTTGGTTGGTTCAGTTGGGTTGGGTTGGGTTGGGTTGGTTTGGTTGGGTTGGTTCCGTTGGGTTTGGTTGTTCAGTTGGGTTGGGTTTGGGTTGGGTTGGGTTGGGTTGGGTTGGGAACGTTTGGTTCTGTTTCATTTCGTTGGGTTTCATTTGGCTCCGTTCGGTTCCGTTGGGTTCCATTGGGTTCTGTTGGGCTCTGATTGGTTCTGTTGCATTTGGTTGGGCAGGATTTGGTTCTGTTTGGTTGGGTTGGGTTCTGTTGGGTTGGGTTTGGTTCTGTTGGGTTCCGTTGGGTTGGGTTCCATTGGGTTGGGTTCCGTTGGGTTGGGTTTGGCTCTGTTCGGTTCCATTGGGTTCCGTTGGGTTCGGTTGGGCTCTGATTGGTTCTGTTGTGTTTGGTTGGGCAGGGTTTGGTTCTGTTTGGTTGAGTTGGGTTCTGTTGGGTTCCGTTGGGTTGGGTTTGGCTCTGGTTGGGTTGGGTTCCGTTGGGTTCCATTGGGTTGGGTTGGGTTCTGTTGAGTTCCATTGCATTGGGTTGGGTTTGGCTCTGTTGCATTGGGTTGGGTTCCGTTGGGTTCCATTGGGTTGGGTTTGGCTCTGGTTGGGTTGGGCTCTGTTGGGTTCCATTGGGTTGGGTTGGGTTGGGTTTGGTTCCGTTGGGTTGGGTTCCGTTGGGTTCCATTGGGTTGGGTTGGGTTGGGTTTGGTTCCGTTGGGTGCCGTTCCGTTGGGTTGGGTTCCGTTGGGTTCCATTGGGTTGGGTTGGGTTGGGTTTGGTTCCGTTGGGTACCGTTCCGTTGGGTTGGGTTCCGTTGGGTTCCATTGGGTTGGGTTTGGCTCTGGTTGGGTTGGGCTCTGTTGGGTTCCATTGGGTTGGGTTGGGTTGGGTTTGGTTCCGTTGGGTACCGTTCCGTTGGGTTGGGTTTCCGTTGGGGGTTCCGTTGGGTTCCATTGGGTTGGGTTTGATCTGTTGGGTTTGGTTGGGTTCCTTTGGGTTCCATTGGGTTGGGTTGGGTTTGGTTCCGTTGGGTACCGTTCCGTTGGGTTGGGTTCCGTTGGGTTCCATTGGGTTGGGTTGCGTTGGGTTTGGTTCCGTTGGGTTGGGTTCTGTTGGGTTCCATTGGGTTGGGTTGGGTTGGGTTTGGTTCCGTTGGGTACCGTTCCGTTGGGTTGGGTTCCGTTGGGTTCCATTGGGTTGGGTTGCGTTGGGTTTGGTTCCGTTGGGTTGGGTTCTGTTGGGTTCCATTGGGTTGGGTTGGGTTGGGTTTGGTTCCGTTGGGTACCGTTCCGTTGGGTTGGGCTCCGTTGGGTTCCATTGGGTTCCATTGGGCTCTGATTGGTTCTGTTGTGTTTGGTTGGGCAGGGTTTGGTTCTGTTGCGTTGGGTTGGGCTCCGTTGGGTTCCATTGGGTTGGGTTGGGTTGGCTTTGGTTCCGTTGGGTACCGTTCTGTTGGGTTGGGTTCCGTTGGGTTCCATTGGGTTGGGTTGGGTTTGGTTCCGTTGGGTTGGGCTCTGTTGGGTTCCATTGGGTTGGGTTGGGTTGGCTTTGGTTCCGTTGGGTACCGTTCCGTTGGGTTGGGTTCCGTTGGGTTCCATTGGGTTGGGTTTGGTTCTGTTTGGTTGGGTTGGGTTCCTTTGGGTTCCATTGGGTTGGGTTGGGTTGGGTTTGGTTCCGTTGGGTACCGTTCCGTTGGGGTTGGGTTCCGTTGGGTTCCATTGGGTTGGGTTTGATCTGTTGGGTTTGGTTGGGTTCCGTTGGGTTCCATTGGGTTGGGTTTGATCTGTTGGGTTTGGTTGGGTTCCTTTGGGTTCCATTGGGTTGGGTTGGCTTTGGTTCCGTTGGGTACCGTTCTGTTGGGTTGGGTTCCGTTGGGTTCCATTGGGTTGGGTTGGGTTTGGTTCCGTTGGGTTGGGCTCTGTTGGGTTCCATTGGGTTGGGTTTGGCTCTGAATCCCAAATCCTTGGGAATATCATGAATCCCAAATCCCCGGGAATCCCAAATCCCCAGGAATGCCAAATGCCCGGGAATCCCAAATGCTTGGGAATCCCCAAAATCCATGGGAATCCCAAATCCTTGGGAATATGAGGAATCCCAAATCCCTGAGAATCCCAAATCCATGTGAATCCCAAATTCTTAGGAATATCATGAATTCCAAATCCCCGGGAATCCCCAAAATCCCCGAGAATCCCGAATCCACGGGAATCCCCCAAATCCCTGGGAATCCTGGGAATCCCAAATCCATGTGAATCCCAAATGCCTGGGAATCCCAAATCCCCGGGAATCCCAAATCCCCGGGAATCCTGGGAATCCCAAATCCCTGGGAATCCCAAATCCCCGGGAATCTCAAATCCCCAGGAATCCCAAATCCCCGGGAATCCTGGGAATCCCAAATCCCCGGGAATCCTCATAATCCCTGAGAATATTATGAATCCCAAATCCCCAGGAATCCCAAATCCCCCGGGAATCCTGGGAATCCCAAATCCCCGGGAATCCCAAATCCCTGGGAATATCAGGAATCCCAAATCCCTGGGAATCCCGGAATCCCTGCGAACCGCAAATCCCTGGGAATCCTGAATCCCCGGGAATCCTGGGAATCCCAAATCCCCGGGGAATCCCAAATCCCCGGGAATCCCGAATCCTTGGAATTATCAGGAATCCCAAATCCCTGGGAATCCCGGAATCCCTGCGAATCGCAAATCCCTGGGAATCCTAAATCCCTAGGAATCCCGGAATCCCTGGGAATCCCAAATCCCTGGGAATCCCAAATCCCCAGGAATCGAGAATCCTTGGGAATATCAGGAATCCCAAATCCCTGGGAATCCCGGAATCCCTGGGAATCGCAAATCCCTGGGAATCCCAAATCCCCAGGAATCCTGGAATCCCTGGGAATCCCAAATCCCTGGGAATCCCAAATCCCCAGGAATCGCGAATCCTTGGGAATATCAGGAATCCCAAATCCCTGGGAATCCCAAATCCCTGGGAATCCCAAATCCCTGGGAATCGCAAATCCCTGGGAATCCCAAATCCCCAGGAATCCTGGAATCCCTGGGAATCCCAAATCCCTGGGAATCCCAAATCCCTGGGAATCGCAAATCCCTGGGAATCCCAAATCCCCAGGAATCCTGGAATCCCTGGGAATCCCAAATCCCTGGGAATCCCAAATCCCTGGGAATATCAGGAATCCCAAATCCCCGGGAATCCCGAATCCTTGGGAATATCAGGAATCCCAAATTCCCGGGAATCCCAAATGCCCGGGAATCCCGGGAACCCCGAATGATCCCCCGGGAATTCTTTCCGTTCCCGAGGCAAATCCTTGTCCCGCTGTTTCCGCAGGAGCTCCGTAGGTGCCACCATGAGCGGCCTCGGCGACGGCGCCGCCGACGCGGCCGGAGCCGAATGCCGGAAGCGCAAAGGATCCCCCTGCGAGCCCGGCCAGAGGTACCGGAACGCCGCGGGAACGCCGGGAAATCCGGGAAAATTCGGGGGAAATTCGGGGGAAATTTCGGGGAAAATTTGAGAAAATTGAGGAAAAATTCGGGAAAAATTTGGGGGGAATTTGGGGAAAATTTGGGGAAAATTCAGGAAAAATTTGTGAAAATTTTGGGGAAAATTCGGGGAAAATTCGGGGGAAAATTCAGGAAAAATTTGGGGGAAATTTGGGGGAAATTCGGGAAAACCTTGGGGAAAATTTGGGGGAGATTCGCGAAAAATTTGGGGGAAATTTGAGAAAATTGAGGAAAAATTTGGGAAAAAATTGGGGGAAATTTGGGGGGAATTTGGGGGAAATCTGGGGAAAATTTGGGAAAAATTTGGGGGAGATTCAGGAAAAAATTTGGGGGAGATTCAGGAAAAAATTTGGGGGAATTCGTGAAAAATTTGGGGGAAATTTGGGAAAAATTCGGGGAAAATTCAGGAAAAATTTGGGGGAAATTTGAGGGAGATTTGGGGAAATTTGGGGGAGATTCGCGAAAAATTTGGGGAAAATTTGGGGGAAATTTGAGAAAATCGAGGAAAAATTCAGGAAAAATTTGGGGGAAATTTGGGGGGAATTTGGGAAAATTTTGGGGAAAATTCGGGGAAAATTTGGGGGAAATCTGGGGAAAATTTGGGGGAAATTTGGGGGGAATTTGGGGAAAATTTGGGGGGGAATTTGGGGAAAATTTGGGGGAGATTCAGGAAAAAATTGGGGGAAATTTGGGGGAAAATTCGGCGGAAATTTGGGGAAAATTTGGGGGAAATTAAGGAAAAATTTGGGGGAAATTTGGGGAACATGTGGGGGAGATTTGGGAAAATTTGGGGGGAAATTTGGGGTCAATTTGAGAAAATTGAGGAAAAATTCGGGAAAATTTTGGGGGAAATTTGGGGGGAATTTGGGGAAAATTTGGGGAAAATTCAGGAAAAGTTTGGGGGAAATTTGGGGGGGATTTGGGAAAATTTGGAGGGAAATTTGGGGGAGATTCAGGAAAAATTTGTGGGAAATTTGGGGGAGGACTCATGAAAAATTTGGGGGAAAATCAGGAAAAATTTGGGGAAAAATTGGGGGAAATTCAGGAAAAATTTGGGGGAAATTTGGGGAGATTCAGGAAAAAATTTGGGGGAGATTTGGGAAGAATTTGGGGGAAATTTGGGGAAAATTTGGGAAAAATTTGGGGGAGATTCAGGAAAAAAATTGCGGCAATTTGTGAAAAATTTGGGGGAAATTTGGGAAAAATTCGGGGAAAATTCAGGAAAAATTTGGGGGAAATTTGAGGGAGATTTGGGGAAATTTGGGAAAACTTCGGGGAAAATTCGGGGAAAATTCAGGAAAACTTTGGGGGAAATTTGGGGGAGATTTGAGAAAATTGAGGAAAAATCCGGGAAAAATTTGGGGGAAATTTGGGGGAGATTCAGGAAAAATTTGGGGAAAATTTGGGGAAAATTCGGGGAAAATTCAGGAAAAATTTGGGGGAAATTTGGGAAAATTTGGGGGGAAATTTGGGGAAGATTCAGGAAAAATTTGGGGGAAATTTGGGGGGGAGATTTGGGAAAAAAATTGGGGGAAATTTGGCAAAAATTCAGGAAAAATTCGGGGAAAATTTTGGGGGAAATTTGGGGAAAATC
>NW_026530605.1:16165-45050 GCF_024509145.1 Vidua macroura | reverse complement strand
GCGCCTTTGGGCTGAGTTCCTTTATTCTCCTCAGGAACGACATCGGCACATTCATTAACGAATCCACGCATTAATTAATCCGCTCATTAACTCCTTCCCCGTTAATTACAGCCGGAGCCGGCAGCTTTGTACAGAGCTCGCTCCGCGGGAGCCCCGCGGCCCGCGGATTTCCCGCCAATTACCGCGCTAATTACCGCGCTAATTACCGCGCTAATTACCGCGGCAATTCATTACCGCGGCCACTCCTGCGAGCGGCCCCGCGGGCAGCGCGGCCCCGAACGGGCGCGAGTCCCATTTCGGGGCACTTTCGGGCATTTTCGGGCATTTTCGGGCATTTTGGGGCATTTTTGGGGCATTTTGGGGCATTTTGGGGTATTTTCCAGTATTTTCGGGGCATTTTGGGGCATTTTGGGGCATTTCGGGCATTTTCGGGGCATTTTCGGGCTTTTTTGGGGCATTTTCGGGGCATTTTGGGGCATTTTGGGGCATTTTCGGGTATTTTCGGGCATTTTTGGGGCATTTTCGGGCATTTCGGGGCATTATTGGGGCATTTTCGGGGCATTTTTGGGCATTTTGGGGCATTTTCGCTGCCGCTGCCGCGGGGGAGGGTCGGGAGTTGCAATTTCCTTTTTTATTCGCATTTTATTTTTAGTTTTTCCAATTTATTACCTTTTTTTTTTCCCATTTCATTTCCCTTCCACATTCATATTTCCATTTTATTTTCATTTTCTTTCCATTTCCACCCATTTTTTCCATTTCCTTCCATTTTTTCCATTTCCTTCCATTTTTTTCCCATTTCCTTCCCATTTTTTTTCCATTTTCATTCCATTTTTTCCATTTTCATTCCATTTTTTCCATTTTCATTCCATTTTTTCCATTTCCTTCCCATTTTTTCCATTTCCTTCCCATTTTTTTTCCATTTCCTTCCCATTTTTTTCCATTTTTTTCCATTTTCATTCCCATTTTTTTCCATTTTCATTCCCATTTTTTCCATTTCCTTCCCATTTTTTCCATTTCCTTCCCATTTTTTTTCCATTTCCTTCCCATTTTTTTCCATTTTTTTCCATTTTCATTCCCATTTTTTCCATTTCATTCCCTTTTTCTTCCATTTTCATTCCCATTTTTTTCCATTTTCATTCCCATTTTTTTCCATTTTTTTTTCCATTTTCATTTCCCATTTTTCCATTTCATTCCCATTTTTTCCACTCAATTCCTTTTTTTTTCCATTCCATTTTCCTTCATTCCCCTATTTCCATTTCATTCCCATTTTCGGTTCCACTTTTTTTTTCATTTTATTCCCATTTCCTTCCCATTCCTTTCACTTTATTCTCATTTCAGTCTCACTTTTCCCTTCGCTTTTCCTTTTCTTCCCGGTTTTTTATTAAATTCTCGCTTTATTCCCAATTTAGTCCGTTTTATTCCCATTTTATTCCTTTTTTTTTATTATTATTTCCCAAAAGGCCGCGGCTCCTTTTGGGATTTTTGGGGGGTAAATCCCACAAAATTCCGACCTCCCCCCTCCAGGAGGGGTTTTGGACCCAAAATTCACCAAAATTCCCCAAAATTTGGGGTTTTTTCGATGATTTTGACGCGAAACGGCCCCAAAATCTCCTCGGGGGGGAGTGGCCGAAACCCCAAAATTCCCCCCAAAAAAATGGAATTTTCCCATTGCAGGTGGCGGGGCTGGAGCGAAAGTGCCAAAAAATTGGGATTTTGAGGCTTTTTGGGGATTTATTGCACGGCCCCGAGGCGGCGTGGAGAGGGAAAATGGGGGAGAAAAGGGGGAAAAATGGGAAAAAATGGGAAAAAATGGGAAAAATGGGGAGAAAATGGGAAAAAAAAAAGGGGGGGAAATTGAGGAAAAATGGGGGGAAAATTGGAGGAAAATGGGGGGGAAAATGGGGGGAAATTGGGAGGAAAAGGGGGATCCTGACCCCAAAATTGGGATTTTGTTTTTTTTTTTTTTTTTTTTCCTGGCCAAAAAAACCTCAGGAATGGAATAAAAAATGGGAATAATTGTGGTGGGAATGGGAAAAACAGAAATGAAGGGGGAAGGGGGGGGAAGGGGAAAAAAAGGGGGAAAAAAGGAGGAAAATTTGAGCAAAAAAAGGGGGAAAAGAAGGAAAAAAAGGAGGATAAAGAGAAAAAAGGAGGAAAAAAGAGAGGGAAAAATGGGGAATGTCGGGGGAAAAAAACGGGAAAAAAAAGAAGGAGAAAAGGAAAAAATAGTGGAGAAAAATGGGAAAAAATGGGCGAGAAAAGGGGAAAAAAGAGAAGGAGACGCCCGGGATGGAGCGAGGAGGGAAAAAGGCGCCGGAAAAAAACGGGAAAAGCTCCTTCCAGCTGGAGTTTTTTGGGATTTTCCCGTTTTTTTTTTTCGGGGATTCGCCCATAAAAGCGGCGCGGCCGTGACCGTGAACGGCGCGTGGGAAAATCCCCATTTTCCATGGAATTAGCCCCAAAATCCGCCGGAAAAAAATCCCATTTTCTCCGAAAATTTCTCCATTTCCCTGTCTTTTTTTTTTTTTTTTTTTTTTTTTCCCCAAATCGCAGGAAAAGCCCTTTTTTCCCGAAATCCCGAAAATCCCAAAAGTGCCTCGAGCGCGAAATTCAATCGGGGAATCGCCGAAACCGAGGAGGAAAAAATGGGAAAATCCCATTCCTGCTCCCCAAAAAGCCCCAAATCGGGATTTTTCGGCAGGAAAAAAAAAACTCGTTTTACCAAAAACCCGCGGGTTTGGAGCGGGCGCGCGGCTGGTTGGAATTCCTGACAATAAAAGGAATTTTCTCCCATTTTTGGGGGATTTTAAATCGGTTTGGAGGGAGAAAAAAAAGCGCTCGGGAATGTCCCGAGTTCTGCCAGGATTTGGGGATGAACTCCTGGAAAATGGGATTTTATTTTCCAGCGTTTCCACCCCAAACCCGCATCCCTGCCACGGCAAAAAAAACAAACAAACAAACAAAAAAAAAGGATTTTTGGAAGAGAGAAGACGGAATTTTGGGGAATTACAAAGAAAACGCTGGAAAATCGGGGAGAGAGGGAGTGAAAAAATCCAAAAAAAGCGGAAAAAATCCCTTTTTTTCTGCTCTCACCGGAGCCGATTCCAGCGAGAATTCCAATTTCCAGCCGGGCTTCGTCTCGATTTCCCCAAATCTCTTCATTCCATCCCAAAAAAATCCCATTTTCCACCCAAATTACAGAACCTTCAGGGCACATCCTCGATTTTCCCCCTGAAATTCCGAATTCCATCCCCAAAAATTCCCATTTCCACACGAATTTCTGAATATTCAGGACACCAACACAATTTCCCCCGAAATTCCGAATTCCATCCTCAAAAATTCCCATTTTCCATCCAAATTACCGGTTATTCACGACACCACCATAATTTCCCCCCCCGAAATCCCGAATTCCATCCCCAAAAATTTCCCATTTCCCACCCGAATTACCGATTATTCAGGACACCACCACGATTTCCCCCCCGAAATCCGAATTCCAACTGAAAATTTCCCATTTCCCACCCGAATTACCGAATATTCAGGAAACCACCACGATTTCCCCCCCCCGAAATCCCGAATTCCAACTGAAAAAATTCCCATTTTCCACCCGAATTACCGAATATCCAGGACACCACCACGATTTCCCCCCAAAATTCCCAATTCCAACTGAAAAATTTCCCATTTCCCACCCGAATTACCGATTATTCAGGAAACCACCACAATTTCCCCCAGCGAAATCCCGAATTCCATCCCCAAAAATTCCCATTTCCCACCCGAATTACCGAATATCCAGGAAACCACCACGATTTCCCCCGAAATCCCGAATTCCATCCTCAAAAATTCCCATTTCCCACCCGAATTACCGAATATCCAGGACACCACCACGATTTCCCCCCGAAATCCCGAATTCCAACTGAAAAATTTCCCATTTCCCACCCGAATTACCGATTATTCAGGAAACCACCACGATTTCCCCCAGCGAAATCCCGAATTCCATCCTCAAAAATTCCCATTTCCCACCCGAATTTCTGAATATTCAGACCACCAACAGAATTTACCCCCGAAATCTCGAATTCCATCCCAAAAAAATCCCATTTCCCACCCGAATTACCGATTATCCAGGGAACCACCACGATTTCCCCCGAAATCCGAATTCCAACTGAAAAATTTCCCATTTCCCACCCGAATTACCGAATATCCAGGAAACCACCACAATTTCCCCCAGCGAAATCCCGAATTCCATTCCCAAAAATTCCCATTTCCCACCCAATTACCGAATATCCAGGGAACCACCACGATTTCCCCCCCGAAATTCCGATTTTCCGCTCTTTTTTTTCCCCCCCGCGCTGATCCCCGAACCCTCCCGGGATGCCAGGAGGGATTTTGGGGGGAAATGCAGAAATTCCCCGCGGGCTCCTACCTGAGCTCCCCTTCCTCCTCCTCCTCCTCCTCCTCCTCCGCCGCCTCCGAGGGATTTTTCCTTCCCACGGCCGGACCATTCCCGTGATTTACAACAATTCCTGCTTTTCCGCCGCGCGGCTTTCCCCTATTTTTAATCTTTTTTTTTTTAATTTTTAAATCCCTTAATTCTCTTTATCCCGACCTCTCATGGCGGGACGAGTCTCCAAAACGCGGGATTTTCACTGCCAATATTTCTCTTTTTCCTCCTTTGCCCTTTAATTTTTTTTTTTCGCCGTTTCCGCGGATTTTCCAACCCCGATTTCGCCCGAAATCGCGATTTTTTTTTTTTTTAATTTTAAATATTTTTTTGGCCTCTTTAAAAGAAGGAGAGCGCCTGCTCCCGCAGGAGGAGTCTTTGCTTTTTCATGCGGCGTTTTTTTTTAATTCTTTTTTTTTTTTTTCGCCGTTTCCGCGGATTTTCCAACCCCGATTCGCCCGAAATCGCGATTTTCTTTTTTTTAATTTTAAATTTTTTTTTTTGCCTCTTTAAAAGAAGGAGAGCGCCTGCTCCCGCAAGAGGAGTCTTTTCATTTTCATGCGGCGGTTTTTTTTTTAATTCTTTTTTTTTTCGCCGTTTCCGCGGATTTTCCAACCCCGATTTCGCCCGAAATCGCCTTTTTTTTTTTTTTAATTTAATTTTTTTTTTTTTTTTTTGGCTTCTTTAAAAGAAAGGAGAGCGCCTGCTCCCGCAGGAGGAGTCTTTTCATTTTCATGCGGCGTTTTTTTTTAATTCTTTTTTTTTTTCGCCGTTTCCGCGGATTTTCCAACCCCGATTTCGCCCGAAATCGCCTTTTTTTTTTTTTTTTAATTTTAAATTTTTTTTTTTTTTCTCCTTTAAAAGAAGGAGAGCGCCTGCTCCCGCAGGAGGAGTCTTTTCTTTTTCATGCGGCGGTTCTGGAACCAGATCTTCACCTGCTGGTCGCTGAGGTTCAGGCGGTCCGAGAGCTCCCGGCGCCGCTGGCGGGTGATGAATTCGTTCACCAGGAATTCTCCCTCCAGCTCGGCCAGCTGCAGCTTGGAGTAGGGTTTGCGCTTCTTCCGCGACCTCGTGTGCATCGGGTACCACGGAGCGCCTGCCCGGACCGACAAGCACAGTTGTCACCAAAAAAAATTAAATTTTTACCCCTTATTTCCCCGAAAAAAGCAGCCCCGCAACGCCCTTTCCCCTTTTTTTCGTAAAAAAACTCACCGAAATGCCTTTTTCTCATTTTTTTTCCCTAAAAAACCTCCCCAAAATGCTTTTATTCTCCTTTTTTTCCTAAAAAAACTCCTCGAAATTACTTTTTCTCTTTTATTCCATTAAAAAACCTCCCCGAAATGACGTTTTCTCATTTTTTCCTAAAAAAAACCTCCCCGAAATTACTTTTTCTCTTTTATATTTAAAAACCTCCCCGAAATGTTTTTTTCTCCTTTTCTTTTCCTAAAAAAAACTCCTCGAAATGCCTTTTTCTCTTTTATTCCCATTTAAAAAACTCCTCGAAATGACTTTCTCTCCTTTTTTCCCCTAAAAAACTCCCCGAAATGGCTTTTTTCTCTTTTATTCCCATTTAAAAACCTCCCCGAAATGCCTTTTTCTCCTTTTTTCCTAAAAAACCTCCCGAAATGCTTTTTTCTCCTTTTTTTTCCTAAAAAAACCTCCCCGAAATGACTTTTTCTCTTTTATTCCCCTAAAAAACCTCCCCGAAATGATTTTTTCTCCTTTTTCCCCCTAAAAAACCTCCCCGAGATGCCTTTTTCTCCTTTTTTGTCCACTAAAAACCTCCCCGAAATGCCTTTTTCTCCTTTTTTTTGTCCTAAAAATGCATCCCCGAAATGCCCTTTTCCCAAAAAGAAGCACTCTCAAAATGCCTTTTTCTCCTTTTTTTCCTAAAAAAACTCCCCGAAATGCCTTTTTCTCCTTTTTTTCCCTTAAAAAACTCCCCTAAATGACTTTTTCTCTTTTATTCCCATTAAAAAACCTCCCCGAAATGATTTTTTCTCCTTTTTTCCCTAAAAAAACTCCCCGAAACGACTTTTTCTCCTTTTTTTTCCCCTAAAAAACCTCCCCGAAATGACTTTTTCTCCTTTTTTCCCCTAAAAAACCTCCCCGAAAATACTTTTCCTCCTTTTCTTCTAAAAAGAATCCCCGAAATGCTCCTTTCCCACAAAAAAAATGTTCAAAATGCCTTTTTCTCCTTTTTTTTTTTCGCTGAAAAACCTCCCGAAATGAATTTTTCTCCTTTTTTTCCTAAAAAACCCTCCCAAAAATGCCTCTTTTCCCTTTATTTTTCCTAAAAAAAGCATCCCCAAAATGCCCCTTTCCCCCATAAAAGCATCCTCAAAATGTCTTTTTCTCCCCTTTTCCTAAAAACCTCCCCAAAATGCCCTTTTTCCCAAAAAAACCCTCCTCAAAATGCCTTTTTCCCCAAAAAAAAACTCCCCAAAATGCCCTTTTCCCCAAAAAAAAAACCTCCCCAAAATGCCCTTTTTCCCCCCAAAAAACCTCCCCAAAATGCCCTTTTTCCCCCAAAAAAACTCCTCAAAATGCCCTTTTTTCCCCAAAAAAAACCTCCCCAAAATGCCCTTTTTCCCCAAAAAAAACTCCTCAAAATGCCCTTTTTCCCCAAAAAAAAACCTCCCCAAAATGCCCTTTTTCCCCCAAAAAACCTCCCCAAAATGCCCTTTTTCCCCCAAAAAAACCTCCCCAAAATGCCCTTTTTCCCCCAAAAAAACCTCCCCAAAATGCCCTTTTTCCCCCCAAAAAAACCCTCCTCAAAATGCCCTTTTTCCCCCCAAAAAACTCCCCAAAATGCCCTTTTTCCCCCAAAAAAACCCTCCCAAAATGCCCTTTTTCCCCAAAAAAACCTCCCCAAAATGCCCTTTTTCCCCAAAAAAAACCTCCTCAAAATACCCTTTTTTCCCCAGAAATCCTCCCCAAAACTCATTTTTCCCCTTTTTCCCCTAAAAAAACCTCCCCAAAATGCCCTTTTTCCTTTCCCCCCCCCCCAAAAAAGCGCCCCTAATTTTTTTTTTCCCTAAAAATCTCTCCCCAAAAATCCGATTTCCCCTAAATCGCCCCTTTCCCCGTGACCCCGCAGTCCCCAAAGCTTTGGGGGCCGCGGGGAATTTGGGATTCTCCCCCAAAAAACTGTGAAAGGAAAAACCCCAAATCCCAGCTCTGAGGGGCGCGGGTTCGGATTTTTTGGTGGTTTTTTTAAGGATTTTTTCTCTTTTTTTTCCCATTTTCCCACCTCCCTCCCGTGACCCCCAACCCGCCCCGGGGTTGGTTTTTTTTTGGGATTTCCCCTTTTCCCCCCCTTTTCCCAGCCCCGTGACCCAAAAACGCTTCCCGAGGTTGCTTTTTTGGGGTTTTTTTTTAGGATTTTCCCTTTTTTCCCCCTTTTTTCCGCCCCTCCGGCCGCGCTGCCGCCGCCGCTTCCCGGATTTTTTATGGGATATTTACATGTTTATGGCCTTTTCTTTTAAAAGCGGCGGCACCCCATAAAACATTCGGGATTTCGCTGCTACCCCTAGCGGCCTGACCCCACATCGGCGCCCAGGGAACCCCAAATTTCCCCAAAAAATACCCCAAAATAAACCCCAAAATCCTCCCCATTCCAGGCATTTCCAGCGCTGTCGGGGTTCGGGACCCCGCGGGACCCAAATCCCCCCGGAAAACCCATCCAAAACCCCTCCAGAAACACCCCAAAAAAAACCAAAAAAAACCCAAAATTTTCTTTCTTGCCGCTGCTGAGGTTTCAGGGGTGACACCAACCCCGCCGAACCCCAAATTTCCCAAAAAAAAAACCCACCCAAAAAACCCCAAAATCCCGTTTTTTTTAGGAACTTGTCACCACTGCCAG
The DNA here is from genome assembly GCF_024509145.1 of Vidua macroura. NCBI lineage: Eukaryota > Metazoa > Chordata > Aves > Passeriformes > Viduidae > Vidua > Vidua macroura. The sequence continues at coordinate 36,750 of NW_026530605.1, read as the reverse complement.
GGTTCAGGGGTGACAGCAGCCCCAGCGAACCCCAAATCCCCTGGGAAAACCCTTCTAAAAACACCCCAAAATCCATTAAAAACCCCAAAATCCCATTAAAATCCCCAAAACCCTTCCAAAACAGCCCAAAACCTCTTAAAAAACCCCAAAACTTTCCAAAACACCCCAAAACCCCTCTAAAACAGCCCAAAACCCCTCAAAAAAACCCAAAAACCTTCCAAAAAAAACCCAAAACACTTCTAAAACAGCCCAAAACCCCTTAAAAACCCCAAAACCCTTCCAAAACAGCCCAAAACCTCTTAAAAAAACCCCAAAACCTTCCAAAACACCCCCAAACCCCTCTGAAACACCCCAAAACAGCCCAAAACCCCTCAAAAAACCCCAAAAACCTTCCAAAACACCCCAAAACCCTTCTAAACCACCCCAAAACCCCTCAAAAAACCCAAAACCCTTCCAAAACACCCCAAAAACCCCTCAAAAACAGCCCAAAAACCTTCCAAAACACCCCAAAACCCTTCAAAAAAAACCCCAAAATCCTTCCAAAACACCCAAAACCCCTCAAAAAAACCCAAAACCCCTTCCAAAACAGCCCAAAACACCTCTAAAAACAAAAAAAACCTCCAAAACCCAACAAAAAAAAACCCTTCAAAACCCCAAAAATTCCCTCCAAAACCCCCAAAAAATCTTCAAAAACAGCAAAACCGTTCCAAAACACCCCCAAAAACCCCAAAACCCCCCAAAAACCCCAAATCCCCTTTTTTTTAGAGCCTGACCAGCGCTGTCGGGGTTCAGGGGTGCCACCAACCCTTCCGAACCCCAAATTCTTGGGGAAAAACATTTCTGATCGCCCCAAAAACCCCCCAAAAACCCCAAACCCCCTTTTTTTTAGAGCCTGACCAGCGCGTGTCGGGGTTCAGGGGTGCCACCAACCCTTTCCGAACCCCAAATTCTTGGGGAAAAACATTTCTGATCGCCCAAAACCCCCAAAATCCCCAAATCCCCCGGTTTTTTTAGGACCCGAGCCCCTCTCCGCACGTTCGGGGGCGACGCCGGACCCCACAAAATCCCAAATTCCCCGGGAAAATCCTTCTGAAAGCCACCGAAAAACCCTTCCAAACCCAAAAAACCCTCCAAACCCCCCCAAAAACCCAAAATAAAAACCCCAAAAAACCCCAAAAACCCCCAAAAACTCTCCAAAACACGGCAAAAAAAAACCCAAAACCCCCCAAAAAATCCCGAAAAATTCCCATTTTTCTGAACTTGACCACCTCTGCCAAGGTTCAGGGCTGACCCCAACCCCGCCGCGTCCCTTTATTCCCAGGGACGCACCCCAAAATGATCCTCCAAAAACCCCAAAACCCCTCCACCCCCAAAACCAACCCTAAAAAAAACAGAAACCCCCCAAAAAATCCCATTTCCAGTCCCTCCCACCGGCCGCGCTCAGGGGCGGCACCAGCCCCGCTCCGGTCCCCTTCATCCCCGGGGAAATCCTTCCAACACCCACCAAAAAACCCCAAAAAACTCCTAAAACCCCCCAAAAAAACCCCAAATCCCCCAAATCCCATTCCCTGCTCTCACCTGGGGGAGATGTAGAGCTCAGGGGGCGACACCGACCCCGGCGAACCCCAAATTCCCGGGGGAAATCCTCCCAAAAGCCTCCAATACCCATCACAAAACCCCATAAAATGCCAAAAAAAAACCCAGAACCACCCCAAAAACCCCAAAACCACCCAAAACCCACCCCAAAACCACCCAAAACAACCCCAAAACCACCCGAAAAACCACCCCAAAACCAGCCCAAAACCCCATTCTCTCCCCACGGCCCCGCTGCGTTCCCGTCTTTCCCAGGGAAACCCTTCCAGCACCCAGCCAAAAAAAACCCTCTAAATCCCCTAAAAAAAACCCAAAAACCTCTCAAAACCCCCAAAACCCACCCCAAAATCCATCCCCGCTCTCAGCGCCGCTCGCTGCGTTCAGGGGTGACCCCAGCCCTGCCACGTTCCCGTTATTCCCCTTCCCAAATCCCACTAATTCCTGCCACAAAACCTTCTAACCCCCCCAAAAAAAACCCCAAAACCCTCCAAAAACCCCAAAATCCCATTCTCTCCCCACGTTCAGGGGTGGCAGCGGGCCCCGCCGCCTCCCCTTTATTCTCAGGGAGATTTCCCTCCGAAACCCACCACGAAACTCCTCTAAAAAAAAAAACCAAAAAAACCCCAAAAATCCCAAAATCCACCCCAAAACCCCCAAAATCCCATTCTCTCATCACCTCTCCCCGCGGCCAGGGGCGGCACCAGCCCCGCCGCGTCCCCTGAATTCCGGGGGAAAACCCTTCCAGCACCCACAAAAAAAAAAAAAACCTCCAAAACCCCAAAAAAACCTCAAAGAAACCCCAAAAAAACCCAAAAATCCCAAAATCCACCCCAAAACCCCCAAAATCCATTCTCTCACCACCTCTCCCCCGCGGTCAGGGGCGGCCTCTCCGCGTCCCCTGAATTCCCGGGGAAATCCCTTCCCAAATTCCTCTAATTCCCGCCTCAAAACCCCTCTAAAACCCCCCAAAACCCCCCAAAAAAATCCCAAAAAACCCCAAAAACCCCAAAAAACCCAAAACCCATTGAAGGAGCTCCTTTATCACCTGCGCCGGCGCTCAGGGGCGGCACCAGCCCCGCCTGATCCCCTGAATTCCCGGGGAAAACCCTTCAGCACCCACCGAGGGAAAACCCTCTAAAACCCCCCAAAAACCCAAAAGACCCAAAAAAACCCCATACAAACCCCCCAAAAACCCTTAAACCCCCCCAAAAAAACCGATTTCTATTCTCTCACCTCCTCCGCCGGCCGGGGGCGGCACCAGCCCCGCCGCGTCCCCTTCATTGCCGGGGAAACCCGTCCAGCACCCGCCAGGAAAACCCTCTAAAACCCCAAAAATAAACCCCCAAAAAAACCCATAAAACCCCCCAAAAAAACATAAAACCCCACAAAACCCCCAAATTTTTGGGGCGTCCTATTCTCTTACCCCCTCCGCCGGTGTTCAGGGGCGACAGGTCCCCTGAATTCCCGGGGAAAACCCTTCAGCACCCACCAGGAAAACCATCAAAAACCCCAAAAAACCCCAAAGAAACCCAAAGAAACCCCATAAACCCCCCATAAAACCTCATAAAAACCCCTAAAAAGCATAAAACCCCCCAAATTTCGGGGTGTCCCCTTCTCTTACCCCCTGCGCCGGCGTTCAGGGGGCGACACCAGCCCTGCCTGATCCCCTGAATTCCCGGGGGAAACCCTTCCAGCACCCACCGAGAAAACCTTCTAAAACCCCCCCCAAAAAACCCCATAAAACCCCAAAAAACCCAATAAAACCCCCATAGAACCCCATAAACCCCCAAATTAGGGGGTGTCCCCCTCTCTTACCCCCTCCTCCGCCGGCGTTCAGGGGCGGCACCAGCCCCTGCCAGATCCCCTTCATTGCCGGGAAAACCCTTCCAGCACCCACCAAGAAAACCCTCTAAAACCCCCAAATAAAACCCCAAAAAACCCATAAAACCCCCCAAAAAAACCATAAAACCACAAAAAAAAACCATAAACCCCCCAAATTTCGGGGTGTCCCCCCACTCTCTTACCCCCTCCTCCGCCGGCGTTCAGGGCGGCACCAGCCGCGCCGTGTCCCCTTCATCGCCGGGAAAAACCCTTCCAGCACCCACCAAGAAAACCCTCTAAAACCCCATAAAACCCAAAAAAACCCTATAAAAACCCCAAAAAAACCCATAACACCCCAAATTTCGGGTGTCCCCCTCTCTTACCCCCTCCTCCACCGGCGTTCAGGGGCGACACCAGCCCTGCCAGATCCCCTTCATTGCCGGGGAAAACCCTTCCAGCACCCACCAAGAAAACCCTCTAAAACCCAAAAAAACCCCATAGAACCCCAAAAAAACCCCATAACACCCCAAATTTCGGGGTGTCCCCTCCTCTTACCCCCTCCGCCGGCGTTCAGGGGCGGCACCAGCCCTGCCAGATCCCCTTCATTGCCGGGGAAAACCCTTCAGCACCCATAAAGAAAACCCTCTAAAACCCAAAAAAACCCCATAGAACCCCAAAAAACCCCACAAAGCCCCCAAATTTCGGGGTGTCCCCTCCTCTTACTCCCTCCTCCACCGGCGTTCAGGGGCGACACCAGCCGCGCCGTGTCCCCTTCATCGCCGGGAAAAACCCTTCCAGCACCCACCAAGAAAACCCTCTAAAACCCATAAAACCCCAAAAAAACCCATAACACCCCACATTTCGGGGTGTCCCCCTCTCTTACCCCCTCCTCCGCCGGCGTTCAGGGGCGACACCAGCCCTGCCAGATCCCCTTCATTGCCGGGGAAAACCCTTCCAGCACCCACCAAGAAAACCCTCTAAAACCCAAAAAAAACCCATAGAACCCAAAAAAACCCCACAAAGCCCCCAAATTTCGGGGTGTCCCCTCCTCTTACTCCCTCCTCCACCGGCGTTCAGGGGCGACACCAGCCGCGCCGTGTCCCCTTCATCGCCGGGAAAAACCCTTCCAGCACCCACCAAGAAAACCCTCTAAAACCCAAAAAAAACCCCATAGAACCCCAAAAAACCCTATAAAAACCTTAAAAAACCCCACAAAGCCCCCAAATTTGGGGGTGTCCCCCTCTCTTACCCCCTCCGCCGGCGTTCAGGGGCGACACCAGCCCCGGCGCGTCGCCTTTGCCGCCCTCGGTGAGCAGCGAGGAGCCCGAGTCCGACTCCAGGGACGGGCAGGACGGCGGCTCCTGCGCGCCGCCCTCGGGCCCGGCGAACTCGAACTTGCCGAAGCCGCCGCCGAGGTTGCCCAGGTTGCCCAGGTTGCCCCAAAATTCCCCGCGAGATTGCCCAGATTGCCGCCGTTGCCCCGCGCCGCCGCCGGCGTTGAGCGGCTCCAGCGGCAGCCAGCGCCGCGTCCCGGGCTCCCTCCCCTGCCCTTGTCGCCCTCGCGGTAGCAGCACTTGCCCTCCCTCGCCGCGGGCGAGCTCGCAGGCGCGGCCGAAGCCCAGGTAGGGCTGCGCGTAGGGCCCCGCAGGGCTCGGAGGGAGCCCAGGCGGGCAGCGAGGCGAAGTTGTCGCGGCGGGGGTACGCGGGCAGCGGCGGCAGCGCCGGGATCTGCCGCGCCCGACGCGCGAGTTGGGAAGTAGAAGGCGTCGCCCGTGTGGATGTTGAGGAGCGGCCCCACGAAGCCCGGGTTCAGCAGGTTGTGCTCGCCCATCCCTCCGCGGGGGCGACCCCCGGGAGCCCGGGGGCAACCGCGGCGACCGAGGGACCGGGGGGAGCGGGAGGGAAGCGGGGGAGAACTGAGGGGAGCGGGGGGAGCGGGGGAGAAGCGGGGGGAACCGAGAGGGAAGCGGGGCACGCCGAGGGGAGCGGGGGGCACCGGGAGAAGCGGGGGAGAAGCGGGGAAGCGGGGGGGACCGGGGGACACCGGGGGGAGCCGGGGGACACCGGGGGGAAGCGGGGGGCACCGGCAGGACCGGGGAGAACCGGGGGCAGAGCGGGGGGGAATCGGGGGGCACGGCGGCAGTCGGGGAAAGCGGGGCTCAGCAGTCCCGGAGGGGCGGGAACGGGGGAGAACCGGGGGAAATCGAGGCAGAGCGGAGTGCAGCGGCTCCGGGGCGGGGGGAACCGGGGGGAACCGGGGGGAACCGGGGCAGAGCGGGGTGCAGCGGCCCGGAGCGGCGTTTTTTGGGGGGATGGCGCGGCCGCTGCGGCGCGGCCCCGGGCCATGGAGCGCCGTTAAAAAGGCTCGGCCCGCGCCCATCGGCCCCGGCGCCGCCGTCACGTGGGGCCCGCACGGCGCTGGGGGTCCCTCGGTGTCCCCTCCCCCCCCCCGGTGTCCCCTCCCCCCCCCCCCGGTGTCCCCTCCCCGTCCCCTCCCCTCCGCAGTCCAGACAAAACAGCGCCGAGTTCCTCCCTTTTTTCCTCCCTTTTTTCCTCCCTTTTTTCCTCCTTTCCCCTCATTTTTCCCTCATTTTTCCCCTCCTTTCTTCCTCCCCTTCGCCTCCTTCCTTCGTCCCCTTTTCTCTCCTTTTTCCCCTCCTTTTTTTCCTCCTTTTTCCTCCTTTTATTCCCCCTTTTCCCTCCTTTTTTCCTCCTTTCCCCTCCCTTTTATCCCCCCTTTTTCCTCCCTCTTATCCCCCCTTTTCCCCCCTTTTTTTCCTCCCTTTTATCCCCCTTTTCCCTCCTTTTCTCTCCCCCTTTTCTCCTTTTTTTTCCTCCCCTTTTTCCTCCTTTTTTGCTCCATTTCTCTCCCTTTCCCTTCCTTTTTGCCTTCTTTTCCCTCCCTTCTCCCTCCTTACCCCTCCTTTTTTCCTTTTTTCTCCTTTTCCCTCATTTCCCCCTCCCTTTTTCCCCCTTTTTCCTATTTCCCCTCCCTTTTTCCCCCTTTTCCCTCATTTTTCCCTCCCTTTCCCCCTTTTCCTCACTTTCCCTTTCCCCCTCCTTTCCCCCCTCACCAACAAAACCAAACATCAAAACCCCCAAACCCAACTTGAATTTAATTCCATTTTCCCCACGATTTTCAGCCACCTCAGCGCTGCCAAAACCCCCAAATTCCCATTTATTATTATTATTATTATTATTTTAATTTCCCAAACCCCAAAACCCCATTTATTATTTTTTTTTAATTTCCAGACCCCAAAATCCCATATTTTTTTTTAAATTTCCCATTTTTAGCCGGCAATATTCGGGCTTTTCACCCCCAAACCGCTCCGGGGGGGGGAGGGGAGCGGCGCTGGCGCGGGCTCCGCTCGTTAATTAATTAATTAACGACCTCCTTGATTAATTAAAAGCGTCTCCCCAATAAATCCCCATCAGATTTTGTCACATAAACGTGACGGGGGTCGAGGAGCCGGACGGGCTCGGGGCCACGCGAGCCTCGGAAGCCGCTCCCGACTTTTTTTATTTTGATTTTTGGGGATCGTTATCAGCTTTTAAAAATAATTTCAAATATTTTTTACCTTTTAAATTTTTTTTTTGGTAATTTTTGAGATTTTTTCATCATTTCCTGTCATTTCTTGGTCATTTCCCATCGATTTTTGGCCATTTTTAAAGCGAATTTTATCGAATTTTCTATTTCTCGTTCATTTATTTTTTTTTTTTTTGGTCATTGTTTTGTCATTTGAAAATAATTATCGTAATTGTTTTATGTCTTCTTATCGTTTTGGGCCATCTTAAAATAATTATCATAATTGTTTTAATGACTTCTTATCATTTTGGGGCCATCTCACATCATTCTCGGTCCTTTTTCAATATTATTTTATCCTTTTTCATCATTTTTGGGGTTCATTTTTACCTTTTTTTTGCCATCTTTAATAATTTTTATCACCGCTTCACCCTTTCTTATCATTTTTTGGCCATTTCATCATTTTTGCTCATTTTTGCTCAGGATTTTATCGGTTTTTGGTCATTTTTGGACCATTTTTTACCATTATTTCACCTTTTTTTTTCTCATTATTTCCATTTTTCTGCTCAGCCTCTTCCCGGCCCTCTCCAGATTTTTTTTTAAATTTTTTTTTTGGGGACAATCCCTCGCTTTTATTGTTCCCTTTCCCTTCCTTTATCCCCCAACCCTTAAATTCTGATTTCTCCCATTTTTTTTCCAGGGTAATACCCCAAAATTCCCTTTTTTTTTCCTCCTAGAAGCGGCGCAGAGTGGGGGGGGATAGAATTCCATTTCTTTTTTTTTATTTATTCCATTTATTTCTCCCTCCTTCCCTTCCCCTTTTCTCCCGAGAAAAACCAAGAATAAAAATAATAACAATAAATATTAAAAAAAAATCGATAGCGGCTCCTTCCAGCGTGAAATAACTCAAAAATAAAACCCCAAAAGAAATCCTGGAATGAGAAAATAAATCCTGGGATGGGAAATAAATCCTGGGAGAGGAGCTCGGGACTGCGGCGGCTTTGGGGCGGAATTCCCCTTTTTTTTGGGATTTTTAATCCTTTTTTTTCTTTCTTTTTTTCCCACTTTTATTTTGTTTTTTTCCCCCTCTTCCCGGCTGGAATTTCGCATTTTTCTCCCCCAAAATCCTTCCCGGCGAGGAGAAACCATTTCCCTCCCCCTGGCTCCATTTCAGGCATTCCCCCCAAAAAATAAATTCAATTTTTTTCCCTTCCTGGAGGCACCAAAACCCCTAAAAAAAACCCAAAAAACAAACAAAAAAAAACCCAAAAAACCCCAAATGAGTCAGGTGCGGCTCCTCGGGCGCCTTTCCCTCGGAGGGAGGTGGAAAAACCCGAATTTCCACTTTTTTCCAGCATTTTTTTTCCAAACCTGGGAAGCTCCTCCCGCCCCTCGCGCACAAAACCCGAGCCAGAAAAATTCCATTGCAGCGCCAAAAAATTCCCTTTTTTTTTTGAGTTTTTTTCCCTTAATTTTTCTCTGATTTTTTCCCTATTTTGGGGGGGATTATTTCTCTTTTTTTTTTGTTGTTTTTTATATATTTTTCGTGTTTTTTTCCCCTTATTTTTAGGATTTTTTTCCTTTTTATTTTTTTTATTTTTTCCCCTTTTTGGGCGTTTTTTTCAAGCCCTGCCAAGGAATTTTCCCCCCTCCAGGTACGAGGCGGAATCAAAAACTGCTGATGATTTTTCAGAACGGAATCAAATCCCCGCCAGCATTTGCTTTGTTCGCTTCTTTTTATTTTTTTTTTTCCACTTTTTTTCTGCCCAAAATCCCGATTTTAGGGATTTTTTTTCCCCTCCCTGATTTTTGACATTTTTGCGGTCAAAAATTCAATTCAAAATCGCATTTTTGGGGGAGGCGCTGCGGGGTTGAGCGGGGGAGCTGGGAGGGAGAAAAGCGATTTATTTGGGGTTTTTTTTTGGTTTTTTTTCCTGTTTTTTTCCATTTTTTCCCATTTTTTCCCCCGTTTTTTTCCCGTTTTCCAAGCCGGAGTATCCCAAGCTCTCGGAGCGGATCCGAAGCAGAAATAAAAAGTGAAATAAAACCAGGAATGGAAATAAAACCCGAGCCTAAAATCCCCTCAGCGGCGCTCCCGCCTCTCCAGCGGCGTTTTTTTCCCATTAAAATCTCATTTCCAGCCCAGGGAATGCTGGAAAAAATGACTTAAAAACCCCCGGGATGTCTTCCCTAAAAAAAAAAAATTAAAATTCAAAAATCCCAATTCTCTCTTCAATCGCTTGGAAAAACCCCTCAGCTTTGGAATTGCGTTTTTTAAAGTAAAAAACCCCAAAAAAATCCCCCCTAAAAATAGGGAAAAAAAAAAGAATTAAAATTAATTGAATAAATTTTTAAAATAGAAAAAAAAAGAATTTAAAATGCGTTAAAAAAAAGAAATGAAAAATAAATGGGAAATGGATTGGAAATAAATTGGAAATAAATAGAAAGTAAATTTAGAAGAAATAAAAAAAATTAAATAAATTTAAAAGTAAGCTTAAAATAAAAGGAAACTTCAAATCAAGATAAATTTAAAAGAAATAAAAATAAACTTTAAAAGAAATAAAAATAAACTTAAAGGAAATAAGAATAAACTTAAAGGAAATAAAAATACACTTCGAATAAGCCAAAAATAAATTAAAAAAGAAATCTAAAATAAACTTTTAAAAATAAAAAGAGCTAAAAAGAAATTTAAAATAAATAAAAAAGACATTTAAAAGAAATTTAAAAAAAAGACATTTAAAAGAAATTAAAAGAAGAAATTTAAAAATTAAAAAAAATAAAAAATAAATTTAAAAGAAATAAAAAGAAATAAAAAGAAATAAAAAGAAATTTAAAAGAAATTTTAAAAAGATATTTAAAAGAAATAAAAAAAGAAATTTAAGAATTAAAAAAAGATAAATAAAAAAAAAGAAATTTAAAAGAAAAAAACATTTAAAAGAAATAAAAAAAGATTTAAAAGAAATAAAAAAAAATTTAAAAATGAAAAGAAATAAAAAGAGAAATTTAAAAGAAATTTTTAAAAATTAAAATAAATTTTAAAATATTTAAAAGAAATTTTTATCAATTAAAATAAATTACAAAAAAAAATCCACTTTCCCCCAGTGCGAAAAATCCCGAATTTTGGGCTAAAAAACCTCTTTATAAAGAGAATTCCTTTGGAATTTCCGAGTGAGGGGAAAGGGCGGAAACGGCCGCGGCGGCGGAAAAGGCGCGGAAGGGCCGGAGCGGGGGAGGCGCCGGTCAAGGTCACTGTCCCGCCCTCGGCTCCGCATGCAAATGAGGCGCCGCTCGCGCCAAACATTCCCAAATTTCCTCCATTCCCGCCTTTCCCTCCCTTTCATTCCGCATTTTTCCCTTTTTTCGGCTTTTTTGTCCTCGCCCGGCGCGCCCGCTGGAAAAGTCCAGTTTGGGGTTTTCGCCTCCTCCCGTAAATTGGATTTTTTTTTTTTTTCCTCAGCGCTCGGCTCGGTTTGGAGAGGGATTTTTAAATGGCAAAAATGGGAATTAAAATGGGAGAAATGAATGGGGATGTGCCCGAAATTCGTGATTTAAAGTGGGATAAAGGGGGTGGGAATATTCCCAATTTGTGATTTAAAAAATGGGAGAAAATGAATGGGGAATGTGCCCGAAAATCGTGATTTAAAGTGGATAAAGGGATGGGAATGTTCCCGAATTTCGTGATTTTAAATGGGAGAAATGAATGGGGAATGTGCCCGAAATTCGTGATTTAAAGTGGGATAAAGGGATGGGAATATTCCCGAATTTCGTGATTTTAAATGGGAGAAATGAATGGCGAATGTGCCCGAAAATCGTGATTTTAAATGGGATAAAGGGATGGGAATGTTCCCGAATTTCGTGATTTTAAATGGGATAAAGGGATGGGAATATTCCCAATTTTGAGATTTTAAAATGGGAGAAATTAATGGGGAATGTGCCCGAAATTCGTGATTTAAAATGGGATAAAGGGATGGGAATATTCCCAATTTTGTGATTTAAAATGGGATAAAGGAATGGAAATATTCCCGATTTTGTGATTTAAAAATGGGATAAAGGATGTGGAATGTGCCCGAAATTCGTGATTTAAAGTGGGATAAAGGGATGGGAATATTCCCGATTTTCGTGATTTAAAATGGGATAAAGGAATGGAAATATTCCCAATTTAGTGATTTAAACATGGAATAAAGGAAAGGAATGTTCTCAATTTTGTGAATTAAAAATTGAATAAAAAGAATGGGAATCCTCCCGAATTTCACAAAATTAAAAATGGGATAAAGGAATGGGAATAGAGTTTTTTCCCCTTTCCCCCCCAATTTTTCCTCCTTTTTTCCCCCAATTTTCCCCTTTTTTTTTTTCCCAATTTTTCCTCCTTTTTTCCCAATTTTCCTCCTTTTTTCCCCCCCAATTTTTACTCCTTTTTCCCCAATTTTCCTCCTTATTTTCCCCCCCAATTTTCCTCCTTTTTTCTCCCATTTTCCCCTCAATTTTCCCCCCATTTTTTTCTGCTTTTTCCCCATTTTTCCTCCTTTTTTTGGGCGGAGAATCCCCGCACGGGAATTCCCAGCCCGGCCGGGTCGGGTTGATTCCAGCGCCGCTTTTGGGGGCAGAATTTGCTTTTCCTTTCTTTTTTTTCCCCCTGGAATCCCGAAAAAAAAAAACCCAAACCCTGGAAAATCCCGAACTTAACCCCAATTTATCCCAGAAAAGCGAATTTAACCCGAATTTCCTCAAAAATGAGGGAAAAAAAAAAAAAAAAAAAAGGAATTTCTGGAATTGGCGCGGCCGCCAATTCCGGGCTGCAATTCCCAAATTCCCAGAAAAAAGGAATTTTTTTCCCTACTTTGAGCCAAGAAGGGAAAATTTAAAAAATCGCTGGAGAAGCCTCGGGAAAAATTAAAATTCCTTGGCAAAGCCTCTGGAAGCTCCCAAAAAGAATTAAAAATCCTCTTTTTTTTTCCCCTTTTTCCCCCCTTTTTATTTTCCTTTTTTCGCCTTTTAATAATTTTTCTTTAAAAAATAAATTCCCCTTTTAATTTTTTATTTTTAAAATTTTTTCCTCTTTTCCTTTTTTTTTTTTTTTTTTTTTTTTTTTTTTTTTTTTTTTTTTGTCTTTCAAGGTCAAGTTTTTGTGGGATTGGGAAAAAAAAAAAACAAAAAAACAAAACGGGGAGCTGCACTCACCTGGCGCTGAAAGGAGAGAAATTCCCGATCCTGGGGGGTTGAGCCTTAAAAAAAAGGATTTTTGGGAAAAAAAATAAACTGGGGAATGTCGGGTTGAAGGGGGATAAAAAAGGGGAAAATAAAGGGGGAAATAAAGGAAAATAAAGCGGAAATAAAGGGAAAATAAAGGGAAAATAAAAGGGAAAATAAAGGGAAAATAAAAGGGAAAATGGGAAAAAAGAAGGGAAAATAGGAAAAAAGAAAGGAAATAAATAGAAAAGAGAAAGAAAAATCAGGAAAAAAAGGAAGTATTGGAAAAAGGAAGGAAATAAGAGATAAAAGAAAAATTAAGAGATAAAAGAAAGGAAATAAAAGAGGAAGAAAAAATAGGAGAGATGGAAATAAATGGGAATAGAAGTAATGGGAGAGGGAAAAGAGGGAAAAGGAGGGAAAATAAAGGGAAAAATGGGGGAAAAAATAAAAATAGAAAGAGAAGGAAAAAATTGGGGGGAAAGGAAAAAATAGGGGGAAAAGGGAAATTATAGGGAAAAGGGAAAATGGGGGAAAAGGAGGAAAAAAAGGAGGAACAAAGGAGGAAAAAAAAGAGGAAAAAAAGGAGGTAAAAGGGAAAATAGGGGGGAAGGAAAAGGGAAAAAAGGGAAAAAATGGGAGAAAAAAGGGGAAAAAAGGGGGAAGGGGAAAAGGAGAAAAAGGGGGGAAGGGGAAAATGGGGGAGAAAAAGGGAAAAATGGGGCAGGGAAAGGGAAAAAAAGGGGGAAAAAGGGAAAATCGGGGGGGAAAAAAGGGAAAAATCGGGGGGGGAAGGGAAAATCGGGGGGGGGAAGGGAAAATAGGGGGAAAAAGGGAAAAATCGGGGGGACAAAAGGGGAAAAAAGGAAAAAAATGGGGGGGGAAATAGCGGGAAAAGGGAAAAATAAGGGATGGGAAGGGAAAATAGAGGGGGGAAAAGGGAAAAAATAGGTGGGAAAAAAGGGAAGTAGGGTGAAAAAAGGGGAAAGCAGCGGGGAAAAGGAAAGTAGGGTGAAAAAAGGGGAAAGCAGCGGGGAAAAGGGAAAAATTGGGGGTGAAAAGGGAAAAATCGGGGGGGGGAAGGGGAAAAAATGAGGGGGAAAGGGGAAAAGGGGGGAAGGAAAAATCGGGGGGAAAGGGGAAAAAGGGGAAAAAGGGAAAATAGGGTGAAAAAGGGAAAAATAGGAGGGAAGAAGGGAAAAATGGGGGGAGAAAGGGGGAAAAAGAGGGGGAAAAGGGAAAAATCGGGGGGAAAGGGAAATATCGGGGGGGGAAATGCAAAAATCGGGGGGAAAATCGGGGAGGGAAAAAGGGGAAAATCGGGGGGAAAAGGGGGAAAATCCGGGGAAAAAAGGGAAAAAAGGGGGGAAAAATGGAAAAAGGGGGGGAAAAAGTGAAAAAACGGAAAAACCCCAAAAAAGCCCTAAAGCGGCCCAAAATGCGCGGAACAAAGGGAGCGGGGAAGGCCCGCGGGAGCGGAAAAGGGGAAAAATCGGGGGGAGAAAAGGGAAAATCTGGGGAAAAGGGGAAAATCTGGGGGGGAAAAGGGGAAAAGTCGGGGGGAGAAAAAGGGAAAATCTGGGGGGGAGAAAGGGGAAAATCTGGGGAAAAGGGGAAAACGGAAAAGCCCCAAAAAAAGCCCTAAAGCGGCCCAAAATGCGCGGAACAAAGGGAGCGGGAAAGGCCCGCGGGAGCGGAAAAGGGGAAAAATCGGGGGAGAAAGGGAAAATCTGGGGAAAAAAGGGGAAAAAAGGGGGAAAATGGAAAAAGGGGGGAAAAAGTGAAAAACGGAAAAAGCCCCAAAAAAGCCCTAAATCGCCCCAAAAAAGCGCGGAACAGAGGGAGCGGGAAGGGCCGCGGGAGCGCAGCGGGACAAAGCGCCGGCAGCCCCGGCCGGGATTTCCTGCCCGGCCTTGGCCAAGCCCAGCCCGGGGGGCCCGGGACCCCCTCCCCTCCCCCCCGCTGATGTCAAGGTCAAGGGTAACCCCCGTGACGTCACGGCCCGTGACGTCAGCCGGGCGGGATTTGGGGCGGAAAGGTCGGAATTGGTCGGGCCGGGCTGGGCCGGAGCGCGCCCGAAATTCGGATTTTGGGCCGGGATTAACTCAGCTCCTCCCTCCCTTCCACAGAAACGCGCCCGAAGCCAACTGCGCTCCTCAAACCCAGTTCCAGTCCCTTCGCAATCCATTGAAATGAATTTAAATTATTTATTTTAAATTCATTTTCATTCCTTCCATCCCAGTTCCAGTCCCTTTGCAATCCACGGAAATTCACTGAAATGAATTTAAATTAATTTAAATTTCATTCACTTAAATCCAGTTTCAATCCCTTTGCAATCTACTGAAATTCATTTAAAGTATTTTAAATTCATTTTCATTCACTTAAATCCATTTTCAGTCCCTTTGCAATCCACTGAAATTCATTTAAATGAATGTAAATTAATTTAATTCATTTTCATTCCTTCAATCCCAGTTTCAGTCCCCTTTGCAATCCACTGAAATTCATTGAAATGAATTTAAATTCATTTTCGCTCCTTCAAATCCATTTTCAGTCCATTTGCAATCCATTGAAATTCATTTAAAGAATTTTAAATTCATTTTCATTCCTTCCATCCCAGTTTCAGTCCCTTCGCAATCCACGGAAATTCACTGAAATGAATTTAAATTATTTTAAATTCATTTTCATTCACTTAAATCCATTTTCAATCCAATTTGCAATCCACGGAAATTCATTGAAATGAATTTAAATTCATTTTCATTCCTTCCAATCCATTTTCAGTCCCTTTTCAACCCGTTTGCAACCCACTGAAATTCATTGAAAGTATTTTAAATTAATTTTCATTCCCTCAAATCCATTTTCTATCAATTGAAATGAATTTAAATTATTTTAAATTCATTTTCATTCATTCAAATCCATTTTCAATCCATTGAAATGAATTTAAATTATTTTAAATTCATTTTCATTCATTCAAATCCATTTTCAGTCAATTTTCTATCCACTGAAATTCATTGAAAGTATTTTAAATTCATTTTCATTCCCTCAAATCCATTTTCTATCAATTGAAATGAATTTAAATTATTTTAAATTCATTTTCATTCCTTCCAATCCATTTTCAATCCATTGAAATGAATTTATTTTAAATTCATTTTCATTCCTTCAAATCCATTTTCAGTCAATTTTCTATCCACTGAAATTCATTTAAATTAATTTAAATTCATTTTCGTTCATTTCTATTCATTCCAATCCATTGAAATCCATTGAAATCAATTTTCAGTCATTTAAATTCATTTTTAAATCCATTTTTAATCCATTCCCAATCCATTGAAATTCATTGAAATTATTTTAAAATTCATTTTCATTCGTTCCAATCCATTGAAATTAATTTAAATTCATTTTCAGTCATTTAAATTCATTTTAAAATCCATTTTAAATCCATTCCAATCCGTTGAAATTCATTGAAATTATCTTAAATTCATTTTCAGTCATTTAAATTCATTTTTAAATCCATTTTTAATCCATTTCCAATCCGTTGAAATTCATTGAAATTATTTTAAAATTCATTTTCATTCATTCCAATCCATTGAAATTATTTTAAATTCATTTTCAGTCATTTAAATTCATTTTTAAATCCATTTTTAATCCATTCCAATCCGTTGAAATTAATTTAAATTATTCTAAATTCATTTTAAAATCCATTTTTAATCCATTCTAATCCATTGAAATTCATTGAAATGATCTTAAATTCATTTTCAGTCATTTAAATTCATTTTTAAATCCATTTTTAATCCGTTGAAATTCATTGAAATTATTTTAAATTCATTTTCAGTCATTTAAATTCATTTTAAAATCCATTTCCAATCCGTTGAAATTCATTGAAATTATTTTAAATTCATTTTCAGTCATTTAAATTCATTTTTAATCCATTCCAATCCGTTGAAATTCATTGAAATTATTTCAAATTCATTTAAAAATCCATTTTTAATCCATTCCAATCCGTTAAAATTCATTGAAATTATTTTAAAATTCATTTTCAGTCATTTAAATCCATTTTAATCCATTCCAATCCGTTGAAATTCATTGAAATTATTTTAAATTCATTTCCAAAAAAAATAAAAAAAAGGAAATGAAGGGATGAATTTAGGGATTATTTGGATTTTTCCAGCCCAAAATTCACTTTTTTATTTTTTTTTTCCCGTTGGGATTCAAGGGAGGAGGAAGAACCCGTGGATTTGGGAGGGATAAAAAGGAAAAATTTGGGATTTTTTTTGGGGGGGGGCTCTGGAAAAGCTGAATCCCAAAATTCTGCCAGGATCCGGCTCCAAATTCCGGGAAAATCCAAAATTTTCGCAGCTCCCGCAGCGCTGGGGGGGAAAAAATGGGAAAAAAAAATCGAAATATTTCAAATATTTTGGGGGATTCGCCGGGAATTCCGCGGATTTTCCCATCAAAATTCCCAAAAAAAGCACCCGGAGGAGGAAAAAAAGAGAATTAATTTCTCGGCTTTGCTCCTTTTTGGGGTTTTTTCCCCATTTTTGGAGTCTCGAGGATGAAATTTCGGGCAAAAAGAAGGAAAAGGAGGAGAAATGGGAAAAAATGAAGTAAAAATGGTCAAAAATGAACCCAAAAATGAACCCGAAAATGACAAAAAATTCAACAGGAACTGATAAAAAATTAACCAAAAACCGAGGGAAAAATTAATCCAAAGTCACCAAAAATTAACCCAAAAATGACCAAAATTAACCCAAAACCGACCAAAAATTAACCCAAAATGAACCCAAAAATCACCAAAATTTAACCCAAGAGTGACCAAAATTTAACCCAAAAATGACCAAAAAATGAACCCAAAGGTGACCTAAATTTAACCCAAAATGACAAAAATTAACCCAAAAATGACCCAAAAATTAACCCAAAAGTGAACCCAAAAATGAACCCAAAAATGACCAAAATTAACCCAAAATCGACCAAAAATTAACCCAAAATGAACCCAAAAAGAACCCAAAATTTAACCCAAAAGTGACCAAAGTTTAACCCAAGAATGAGCAAAAATGAACCCAAGAGTGACCAAAAATGACCAAAATTTTACCCAAAAGTGACCTAAATTTAACCCAAAAATGACCAAAATTTAGCCAAAAAATGACCAAAAATGAACCCAAAAATGAACCCAAAAATGAACCCAAAAATGAACCCAAAAATGAACCCAATAGTGACCAAAAATGACCAAAATTAACCCAAAAATGGCCAAAAATGAACCCAAGAGTGACCAGAAATGAACCCAAAAATGACCAAAAATGAAAAAAATGAACCCAAAAAATGACAAAAAATTAACGCAAAAATGACAAAAATGAACCCAAAATTTAACCCTAAAGTGACCAAAAAACGAACCCAAAACTCCAAATGAACCCAAAAAAAGTGACCAAAATTTAACCCAAAAATGACAAAAATAAACCCAAAAATGAACCCAAAAATGACCAAAAATTAACGCAACAATGACCAAAATGAACCAAAAAAAGTGTCCAAAATTTAACCCAAAAATGAGCAAAATGAACCCAAAAAAGTGACCAAAATTTCACCCAAAAATGACCAAAATTTCACCCAAAAATGACAAAAATAAACCCAAAAATGAACCCAAAAATGACCAAAAATTAACGCAAAAATGACCAAAATGAACCCAAAATTTCACCCAAAAGTGACCAAAATTTAACCCAAAAATGACAAAAAATAACCCAAAATTTCACCCAAAAATGACCAAAGCGACCCCAAAAAAGTGACCAAGAAACGCCCCCCGGGAGTGCCAAAAATTCAATTCCGATTTCCCGCGGATTAATTTGATTTTTTTAAATAAATTAATCCAAAATTATCAATTAAATTCATTAATTTCTCTTTTTTTTTTTTTTTGCCTTTTTTTGGGTTTTTTTTTTTTTGGATCGGAGGTTTTTTTTTCCTCCCAAATCCCAAATTTTTCAGCCTGGGGAGAATTTGGGATTTTTTTTTTTTTTTTCTTGGAAATTCCAGCACCAAAAATTCGGATTTTTTTTTTTTTGGGGTTGGAGCAGCTCCAGGAATGAAGGAAAATTCGGGATCCAAACGGCAAAAAATTCCCAAAATAAAATAAAATAAAATAAAATAAAATAAAATAAAATAAAAAATAAAATAAAATAAAATAAAAATAAAATATAAAATAAAATAAAATATTAATAATAATAATAATAATAATAATAAAAAAAATACTAAAATAAAATAATAAAATAAAATAAAAATAAAAAATAAAATAAAATAAAATAAAATAAATAATAAAATAAAATAAAAATAAAAATAAAATATAAAATAAAATAAAATAAAATAAAATAAAAATAAAATAAAATAAAATAAAATAAATATAAAATAAAATAAAATAAAAATAAAAATATAAAATAAAATAAAATAAAATAAAATAATAAAATAAAATAAAATAAAATAAAAATAAAATGAAATAAAATAAAAGCGCCCAGGGGGATTGGGAGGAATTTGGGTTTTTTGGGGGTTTTTTTGGGTTTAATTTGGATTTTTTTTGGTTATTTTGGGTTTTAATTTGGGATTATTTCGGATTTTTTGGGGTTTTTTTTGTGTTATTGTGGGGATTATTTTGGATTTTTGGGTTGTTTTGGGGTTTGTTTTGGATTTTGGGGGTTATTTTGGTTTTTTTTTTTATTTTTGGGGTTTTTTTGGGTTATTTTGGGGACTATTTTGCATTTTGGGGTTATTTTGGGGTTTAATTTGGATTTTTTGGGTTTTTTTTGGGGGTTATTTTGGATTTTTGGGCTTTTTTTTGGGGATTAATTTGGATTTTTTGGGGTTTTTTGGGATTATTTTGGATTTTTGGGCTTTTTTTTGGGGTTTAATTTGGATTTTTTGGGGTTTACTTGGGGGTTATTTTGGATTTTTGGGGTTATTTGGGGGTTTATTTGGCGATTACTTGGGTTAATTTTGGATTTTTGGGGGTTTTGGGGGTTTTCTTTTGGGATTTTTTGGGTTTATTTTGGATTTTTGCCTTATTTAGGGGTTTATTTTGGAAATCATTGGGGTTTAATTTGGATTTTTGGGGGGTTTATTTGGGGTTTAATTTGGATTTTTGGGGTTTATTTGGGGATTATTGGGGTTTATTTTGGATTTTTTGGGGTTTTTTTTTGGTTTATTTTGGAATTATTGGGGTTTAATTTGGATTTTTGGGCTTATTTTGGGGTTTATTTTGGATTTTTGGGGTTAATTTGGGGTTTATTTGGGGATTCTTGGGGTTTTTTTTTATTTTGGGGTTGATTTTGGGGGTTATTTTGGGATTTTGGGGTTTAATTTAGGATTCTTGGGGTTTATTTTGGGGTTGATTTTGGGTTCATTTGGGGATTTTGGGTTTATTTTGGGGTTTTGGGGGTTTTTTTGGGGTTTATTTTGGGGTTTATTTTGGGGTTGATTTTGGAATTTGGGGGTTTAATTTAGGATTCTTGGGGTTGATTTTGGGATTTTGGGGTTGATTTTGGGTTTTATTTGGGGATGTTTGGGTTGATTTTGGGTTCATTTTGGGATTCTTGGGGTTTTTTTTTGGGATTCTTGGTTTTTTTTTTTTTTATATTTGGGTTGATTTTGGGGTTTATTTTGGGGTTTATTTTGGAATTTCAGGGTTTTTTTTTTGATTTTGGGGTTTATTTTGGGGTTGATTTGGGGATTTTGGGGTTGATTTTGGGTTCATTTGGGGATTTCGGGGTTTATTTTGGGATTCTTATGGTTTTTTTTGGATTTTGGGGTTTATTTTGGGGTTTATTTTGGGGTTGATTTTGGAATTTCAGGGTTTTTTTGGGATTTGGGGTTAATTTTGGGTTCATTTGGGGCTTTGGGGTTATTTTTTATTTTGGTTTTTTGGGATTTTGGGGATTATTTTGGGTTCATTTGGGGATTTCGGGGTTTGTTTTTATTTTTTTTTTTGGGATTTTGTGGTTTATTTTGGGGTTGATTTTGGGGTGGTTTTTGGGATTTTGGGGTTTATTTTGAATTTCAGGGTTTTTTGGGGTTTCAGGGTTTATTTTGGGGTTGATTTTGGGATTTTGGGGTTTATTTTGGGGTTTATTTTGGAATTTCAGGGTTTTTTTGGGATTTTGGGGTTGATTTTGGGGTTGATTTTTGGAATTTTAGAGTTTTTTTGGGGATTTTGGGGTTGATTTTGGGGTTGATTTTGGAATTTCAGGGTTTTTTTTTGGGATTTTGGGGTTGATTTTGGGGTTGATTTTGGGATTTTGGGGTTGATTTCGGGGTTGATTTTGGGTTGATTTTGGGATTTCGGGGTTGATTTTGGGATTTTGGGGTTTATTTGGGATTTTGGGTGCAGATTCTTCCATTCCCCCCCATTCCAGACCACTTAAATGGGATTTTCCTCCCTTTTTTTATGGAAATTTTGAGGATTTCTCCTCCCTGCATTGCCCAAACCTCAATCTCA
>NW_026530605.1:0-16065 GCF_024509145.1 Vidua macroura | reverse complement strand
GAGAGATAATTAAAAAAAAAAACAAAAACCAAAAATAAATAAAAACCCCAAACCCCGAATTATTGAAATCCCGAGCCGCAAAATCCGGGAAAAATGGAAATATCCGCCCGAATTCCTAAAAAAAAAGGGAAAATTCGGGGGATACCCACGCGCCTGGAAGGAATAGAGAAATTAATATTAATTCGATATTCAATCTCTATTAAAGAGCAATTAAATCGGAATTAAATCGAATATTTTGCCACCCTCACGAGCCTCTAAAATTCCCTTTTTTCCCCCTTTTCCATCCCAGTTCTCCCCTCGATTTTTGCCGCGTTCCGGGTAAATTAAAGCCTGAAAAAATCGGAATTTTGAAGCCGTTTTTGGCCCCTTTTTCCCTCGCCTCGGGCGGGTTTAAGGAGGGAAAAATTAAAAAAAATCTGATTAAATTTAAACGGAGTAAGAATAAACGCAAAATAAAACCATAATTAAAGATTATGAAATCAAAAGGGATGAAAGGAAATAAATACATTGAATTAAAATGGGCGCATGAAATTAAATTCCATTAAAAGGTCTTACCTAGCAAGAGGTTCGATTAAAACGGCAATAAAAAAAAATATAGAGCAAATAAAAATAAACTAAATAAAATTAGAGCAAATAAAAATAGAGCAAATAAAAATAGAGCAAATAAAAATAAACTAAATAAAAATAAAACAAATAAAAATAAACTAAATAAAATTAGAGCAAATAAAAATAGAGCAAATAAAAATAGAGCAAATAAAAATAAACTAAATAAAAATAAAGCAAATAAAAATAGAGCAAATAAAAATAGAGCAAATAAAAATAGAGAAATTAAAATAAACCAAATTAAAATAAACCAAATTAAAATAAAGCAAATAAAAATAAAGCAAATAAAAATAGAGCAAATAAAAATAGAGCAAATAAAATAGAGAAAATTAAAATAAACCAAATAAAATAAAGCAAATAAAAATAAAGCAAATAAAAATAGAGCAAATAAAAATAGAGAAAATTAAAATAAACCAAATTAAAATAAACCAAATTAAAATAAAGCAAATAAAAATAAAGCAAATAAAAATAGAGCAAATAAAAATAAACCAAATAAAAATAAACCAAATAAAAATAAACCAAATAAAAACCACACCAATTAAAAAATTAAATCAATTAAAAAAAAAAAAATTCTTCAACAGAAAATATGAAAGAAATAAAAATTAAATGCAATAAAATTCCCATTTTAAACCTCGCCCTCGCATTTCTTTTCTGCCCTTCCCATCCTTCAATCTTCCCGGGTTTTTTCCTTTTTTCCTGCTTTTTTCCCCCCTTTTTTCCCATTTTTCTCCACTTTTTTCCCCATTTTTTCCCCGCTTTTTCCCCAATTTTCTTGCTTTTTTCCCCCTCCAATTTTCCCTTTTTTCTCCAATTTCTCGCTTTTTTCCCCTCCAATTTTCCCTTTTTTCCCCACTTTTCTCCACTTTTTTTCCCCCAATTTTCCCGCTTTTTTCCCCTCCAATTTTCCCCTTTTTTCCCCACTTTTCTCCACTCTTTTCCCATTTTTCTCCGCTTTTCCCCCCCAATTTTCCCACTTTTTCTCCAATTTTCTCGCTTTTTTCCCCTCCAATTTTCCCTTTTTATTCCCACTTTTCTCCACTTTTTTCCCTCCAATTTTCCCGCTTTTCCCCCTCCAATTTTCCCTTTTTTCCCCACTTTTCTCCACTTTTTTCCCATTTTTCTCCACTTTATTCCCCCAATTTTCCCCTTTTTTTCCCAATTTTCTCGCTTTTTTCCCCCAATTTCCCCTTTTTTTCCCCATTTTTCTCCACTTTTTTCCCCATTTTCCCGCTTTTTTCCCTCCAATTTTCCCGCTTTTTTCCCCACCAATTTCCTTTTTTTCCCCACTTTTCTCCACTTTTTTCCCATTTTCTCCACTTTTTTCCCCAATTTTCTCCGCTTTTTTCCCCAATTTTCCCCCACTTTTTCCCCCCAATTTTCCCCATTTTTCTCCACGTTTTTTTCCTTTTTCCCCCGCTTTTCCCCCCCATTTTTTTCCCATTTTTTCTCCACTTTTTTTCCCCCCATTTTCCCCTGTTTTTTCCCCATTTTTTCCCATTTTTTCCCCATTTTTTTCCCCATTTTTTCCCCATTTTTTCCCTTTTTTTCCCCACTTTCCCCTGGAATTCCGGCGAAAGGCGCTGAAAAATCTGCACAAAGACAATTCGGTTTTTTTTTCGTCCTCCAGGCAGAACAAGGACGGGGAAAAAAAAAAAAAAAAAAGGAAAAAAAAAGCGATTTCTTTATTTCCAAGGAATGTACAAGGCGGACACCGCGAGCCGACATCGAGAGCGCGACCCCCAAAAAAAAACCCAAATCCCAGAGAAAAATCCCAAAATTCTCTCGGGGGGGGGAGCCCTGAAACCCCCGAAATCCGAGCGGGAAATTCCGCGGGAGAAAATCCCCAAAAACGCCGCGAAATTCCCCAAAAACGCCGCGAAATTCCCCAAAAAAACGCCGCGAAATTCCCAAAACCGCCACGAAATTCCCAAAATTCCCCAAAATTCCCAATTTTTGGCCCCATTCCAATTTTTGGCCCCATTCCCGATTTTTCCATCCTTAAAATCGCCGCGAAACAGGAAAATTTGGGTTTTTTTTGTTGGTTTTTTTCCGCATTTTTTTTCCCACTTAATATCGGGAAAAGGGGGAAAAAGGGGAATTTTCACCTCTCAGCCCCAAATTCCCATTTTTTCCCCCCAAATCCCGGGATTTTTCCCGTCGGGAAATCTCGAAGCGATTTCGGCGCTCGGAATTTTCCTTTTTTTGGGGATTTCGCCTCAAATCGCCGGCACAAGGGAAAAAAATTGAATTTTTTCCATTTTTTTCTGTCGCTTTTTTCCGGGATTTTCGCCACTCCCAAAGTCCCCGCCGGCTCGAGGATAAAAAAATTTAATTTTTCCCCATTTTTTCTGTTGTTTTTTTCCGGGATTTTCGCCACTCCAAAGTCCCGCCGGCTCGAGGATAAAAATTGAATTTTTTTCTCTTCTGCCTTCGGGGTTTTTTCGCTTTTTTTCCGGGATTTTTGTCACTCCAAAGTCCCGCCGGCTCGAGGATAAAAATGGAATTTTTTACACTTTTTATTTTGCTTTTTTCCGGGATTTTTGTCACTCCAAAGTCCCGCCGGCTCGAGGATAAAAACTGAATTTTTTACAATTTTTATTTTGCTTTTTTCCGGGATTTTCTCCAGCCCAAAGTCCCGCCGGCTCGAGGATAAAAATGGAATTTTTTACACTTTTTATTTTGCTTTTTCTCCGGGATATTCTCCAGCCCAAAGTCCCGCCGGCTCGAGGATAAAAATTGAATTTTTACATTTCTGGCTCGGGTTGTTTTTTGCTTTTTTTTCTCCAGCCCAAAGTCCCCGCCAGCACGAGGATAAATATGGAATTTTTCACTTTTATTTTTCCCTTTTTTTGGTGATTTTGATCACTCAAAGTCCCGCCAGCACGAGGATAAATATGGAATTTTTCAGTCTTTTTTTTGTTTTGTTTTCCCTGGAATTTCTCCAGCCCAAAGTCCCGCCAGCACGGCGATAAATATCAAATTTTTCATTTTTATTTTTTTCCTTTTTTTCGTGGATTTTGGTCACTCAAAGTCCCGCCAGCACGAGGATAAATATGGAATTTTTCACTTTTATTTTTTCCTTTTTTTTGGTGGATTTTCTCCAGCCCAAAGTCCCGCCAGCACGAGGATAAATATGGAATTTTTCACTTTTAATTTTTCCTTTTTTCGGTGATTTTGGTCACTCAAAGTCCCGCCAGCACGAGGATAAACATTAAATTTTTCACTTTTAATTTTTCCTTTTTTCATGGATTTTGATCACTCAAAGTCCCCGCCAGCACAACGATAAATATGGAATTTTTCACTTTTTATTTTGTTTTCCCTGGAATTTTTCCAGCCCAAAGTCCCGCTGGCATGAGGATAAATATTGAATTTTCCACTTTGATTTTTTCCTTTTTCCGCTGATTTTGGTCACTCAAAGTCCCACCAGCACGACGATAAATGTGGAATTTTTCACTTTTATTTTTTCCTTTTTTTTTGTGGATTTTCTCCAGCCCAAAGTCCCGTCGGCACGAGGATAAATATGGAATTTTTCACTTTTAATTTTTCCTTTTTTCGGTGATTTTGATCACTCAAAGTCCCGCCAGCACGAGGATAAACATTTAATTTTTCACTTTTAATTTTTCCTTTTTTCATGGATTTTGATCACTCAAAGTCCCGCCAGCACAACGATAAATATGGAATTTTTCAGTCTTTTTTTTTTTGTTTCTCCTGGAATTTCTCCAGCCCAAAGTCCTGCCGGCACGACAATAAACATTGAATTTTCCACTTTTAATTTTTCCTTTTTTGGTGGATTTTGGTCACTCAAAGTCCCGCCAGCACGAGGATAAATATTGAAATTTTCACTTTTATTTTTTCCTTTTTTTGGTGGATTTTGGTCACTCAAAGTCCCCGCCAGCACGAGGATAAATATTGAATTTTTCACTTTTATTTTTTCCTTTTTTGGTGGATTTTGGTCACTCAAAGTCCCGCCAGCACGAGGATAAATATTGAATTTTTCACTTTTATTTTTTCCTTTTTTGGTGGATTCTGATCACCCAAAGTCCCGCCAGCACGACAATAAATATCAAATTTTCCACTTTGATTTTTTCCTTTTTCCACTGATTCTGATCAGTCAAAGTCCCGCCAGCATGACAATAAATATTGAATTATTGAATTTTTCACTTTTATTTTTTCTTTTTCCGCTGATTTTGGTCACTCAAAGTCCCGCCAACATGATGATAAATATCAAATTTTCCACTTTGATTTTTTCCTTTTTCCGCTGATTTTGATCACTCAAAGTCCCACCAGCACGAGGATAAACATTGAATTTTTCACTTTTAATTTTTCCTTTTTCTGCTGATATTGATCAGTCAAAGTCCCGCCGGCACGACGACAAACACTGAATTTTTCACTTTTAATTTTTCCTTTTTTGGTGGATTCTGAACACTTAAAGTCCCGCCAGCACAACGATAAACATTGAATTTTTCACTTTTAATTTTTCCTTTTTCCGCTGATTTTGATCACTCAAAGTCCCGCCAGCAGAATGATAAACATTAAATTTTCCACTTTTAATTTTTCCTTTTTTGGGTGGATTCTGATGACCCAAAGTCCCGCCGGCACGACAATAAATATCAAATTTTCCACTTTTAATTTTTCCTTTTTTCCGCTGATTTTGATCACTCAAAGTCCCGCCAGCAGAATGATAAACATTGAATTTTCCACTTTTAATTTTTCCTTTTTCCGCTGATTTTGATCACTCAAAGTCCCGCCAGCAGAATGATAAACACTGAATTTTCCACTTTTAATTTTTCCTTTTTCCGCTGATTCTGATCACCCAAAGTCCCGCCAGCACACCGACAAAACACCCAATTATTTTGAATTTTTTTTTTTATTTTTTTCCTCTTCCTCCCCCAGCTCCGCCGCGCGGCGCGGGGCCGGCTCAGGTGGCGTGCAGGTGGCCCGGCTTGGCTTTGGTGACCACCTTCTTCTCCTTGACGCGGCGGTTCTGGAACCAGATGGTGACCTGGCGCTCGCTCAGGCTCGTGGCCGCCGAGATGCGGCGCCGCTTCTCCTTGGTGATGAAGCGGCTGGCGGCGAACTCGCGCTCCAGCTCCTTCAGCTGCGGCTTCGTGTACGGAACGCGCTTCTTGCGGCCCCGGCGGAACGGGCTGGGCTCGGCCTGCAGCGGCACCACGTCTGAAATGGGGAGAAACGGGGAGAAAATGGGTCAAAATGTGGCAAAAATGGGTTAAATATGGGTAAAAATGGGTCAAAAATGGGAATGAAGGGGTTAAATGGTTTTGGGGTAGGATCCCGCTTCTTGCGGCCCCGGCGGAACGGGCTGGGCTCGGCCTGCAGCGGCACCACGTCTGCAACGGCGAGAAATGGGGAGAAAATGGGTCAAAATGGGTCAAAATGGTTAAAAATGGGTACAAAATGGGTAAGAATGGGAATGAAGGGGTTAAAGGGTTTTGGGGCAGGATCCCGCTTCTTGCGGCCCCGTTGGAACGGGCTGGGCTCGGCCTGCAGCGGCACCACGTCTGAAATGGGGGAGAAACGGGGAGGAAAATGGGTCAAAATGGGTAAAAATGGGTAAAAATGGGTGAAAATTGGGTCAAAAATGGGAATTATGGGGTTAATGAAGGGGTTAATGAAGGGGTTAAAGGGTTTTGGGGCAGGATCCCCCTTCTTGCAGCCCCGGCAGAACGGGCTGGGCTCGGCCTGCAGCGGGCACCCGACGTCTGCAACGGCGAGAAATGGGTCAAAAATGCGGAAATTGGGCAAAAATGGGGGGTAGAAATGGTTAAAAATGGTCAGAAATGGGAATTATGGGGTTAAATGGTTTTGGGGTAGGAAGGCGGCACCGCGTCTGCACGGGGAAATGGGGTTAGAAACGGGGAAATTGGGGTTGGGAATGGTCCAAACCGGGTAAAAAATGGGAATTCTGGGCACCGAGGGGTTAAGGAGCCAAGAGAGCTGCAGTGGAAATGGGGAAAAAATGGGAATTTCGGCTCTGAAGGGGTTAAGGGAGAGGAGGGGTGAGGAGAAAATGGGCAAAAAAACGGGGTTAGAATTGGGGGGAAATGGGTAAAAATGGGGTTAGAATGGGGGAAAATGGTAAAAAATGGGGTTAGAATGGGGGGGAAATGGGTAAAAATGGGGTTAGAATGGGGGGGAAATGGGTAAAAATGGGGTTGGGATGGGGGAGAAAATGGGTAAAAATGGGGTTAGAATGGGGGGGAAATGGTAAAAATGGGGTTAGAATGGGGGAAATTGGTAAAAATGGGGTTAGAATGGGGGAAAATTGGGGTTAGAATGGGGGAAAATGGGTAAAAAATGGGGTTAGAATGGGGGGAAATGGTAAAAATGGGGTTAGAATTGGGGGAAATTGGTAAAAATGGGGGTTAGAATTGGGGAAAATGGGGGGAAATGGAGTTAGAATGGGGGAAATTGGTAAAAATGGGGTTAGAATTGGGGAAATGGTAAAAATGGGGTTAGAATTGGGGGGAAATGGGTAAAAATGGGGTTAGAATGGGGGAAAATGGTAAAAATGGGGTTGGGATGGGGGAAATTGGGGTTGGGATGGGGAAATATGGAGGAAAATGGGGTTAGAATTGGGGGAAATGGGTGAAAATGGGGTTAGAATTGGGGGAAATGGTAAAAATGGGGTTAGACTGGGGGAAAATGGGTGAAAAATGGGGTTGGAATTGGGGAAAATATGGAGGAAAATGGGGTTAGAATGGGGGAAATGGGTGAAAATGGGGTTGGAATTGAGGGAAATGGTAAAAATGGGGTTAGAAAGGATGGAAATTGGTAAAAATGGGATTGGAATTGGGGGAAATTGGTAAAAATGGGATTGGAATTGGGGGAAATTGGTAAAAATGGGGTTGGAATTGGGGGAAATTGGTGAAAAATGGGGTTGGAATTGGGGGGGAAATGGGTGAAAAGGGGAATAATGGGGATAAAGGGGTTAAAAGCAAAGCGGGGGTGAATGGAAATGGGTAAAAAATGGGAATAATTGGAATAAATTGGGTTCGGAGAAGCGGGGGTGAATGGAAATGGGTAAAAAATCGGGATATGGGGAAATGAAATGAGGGAAAACGGGAATTGCGGTCAGTGGGGTTGGGGGAGGGTTTTGGGGAGGGAGAGGAAAAATGGGGGGAAATGGGGAGAAAATGGGGAGAAAAGGGGGAAAAAGGTGGGGGGAAAAGGGGGGGAAGGAGGGGAAAAAGGGGGCAAAAAAAGGGGGGAAATGGGGGGGAAAAGGGGGAGAAAATATGGGGAAGGAGCGGGGAAAAGGGAAAAAACCACGGAAACGAGACGGGAAAGAGGGGAAGAAGGAGAGGGGAAAATAGGGAGAAAAGAGGGGGGGGAAGGGGAAAAAGTGGGAAAAAAAAGTGGGGGGAAGCTGGGAAAAAGGGGGAGAAAGGGAAAAAAGAAGGGGAAAAAAGAGGAAAAAGGGGGAAAAGGCCGCCAGAGGAGGGGATAATGGCTGATAATATTGCGGGTAATGGGAATGAAAACACACCAGGGATAATTCCCTGTTTTTCCTTGGCCGCGGATGAAGGAGCAGCGCCCGCCCCTCAGAGGCGCCTCAAACCTCACTTTTTTCAGGCAATATTTGGAGTTTTCCCCTTTTTCCTCCTTCTTTTTTCTCCTCCCATCCCCTTTCCCTTTTCCCCGCAGCGGAAAATCTGGGATGAGCAGCCCCAAAACCCCGCCCGGAGCGGCCACAGGAGCCCCCGAACCCCAAAAATCCCCTCGGAGGCGGCAAAATAATCCCAATTTTCCCCTCTCCAGCAGCTTTTTTGGGGTGCTGGGGAAGGGGAAACGCTCCGGGATGGGGGAATGGGAGCGGGGGGGATTTGGGGACATCCCCACCGCTGTTCTGGCGCTGCCGGAGGGGAATTTTGGGAGCCCTCGCGGGGTTTTGCGGGGAGCTGAACCTCGAAATTCGGCGCCCCAAGGAAGTTGGAGGCGAGCGCGGCCCTAATTACGGCCCAGGCGTTAATTGGGGAGGTTTTGGGGGGCAGCGGCTCCTTTTTGGGGTCACCAAGCAGAGTGGGATCCCCCCAAAAAACCAAAAACCCCCACGCGCAGCGGCGCCGCGCGGCCGAATTCCCCTTCCTGCCCTCCCCAAAGCCCCGGAAAAAGCCCATTTGGGGTTTTTTTGGTGCCCATAAAGGGGAAATAAAGGGATGCGCCCCCCACCCCCCAATAACGCCACCCCCTCGTTCTCCCCACGCCCCATCCAGGGGTCCCCAAACTGATTTGGGGTTTTCGGAGGGGTTTTCCGGGGATTTTTGGTGGTTTCCGAGCTGCTCCAGAGGGGGAATTTTGGGGCCTTTTCCCTCTCCGGGCTCCTCCAGCCCCGCGCGCCTCCTTCCCCCAAACAGCTCCGTCTGTCACTTGACACCTCCGTCGTTAATTGCGCTAATTGGGAGCTGATTGAGCGCCCAGCCCCCGCCGGTCCCAGCCCACCGAGCCGCTCCGGGCTTCGTTTTTAGCGGGATTTTCATTTTTTTTCCCCCCTTTTTCTTTTTGAGCTCTCCGCCCGCGGGGGAGCGGCGGGCGGGGAGGGAGAAGGAAGGGCAGAATTCGGGAATGAATTCGGGAATTTGGGAGATTGGATTGGGCCGGGATTGGCTCGGGAGAAAGGGCAGAGTTCGGGAATTTTGGAGATTGGGCTGGGCCGGGATTGGCTCGGGAGAAAGGGCAGAATTCGGGAATTACCGCGGAATTTTGGGACCGGAATTGCTGCAGGAGAAAAGGCAGAATTCGGAAATTAACTCCGGGTTTTGGGGCCGGGATTGCTCCAAGAGAAAGGGCAGAATTCGGGAATTACCGTGGGGTTTTGGGGCCCGGATTACTCCAGGAAAAAGCGCAAAATCAGGGAATTAGCGCGGTTTGTGGGGCCGGGATTGGCTCAGGAGAAAGGGCAGAATTATGGAATTAACTCCGGGTTTGGGGGCCGGGATTGGCTCGGGAGAAAGGGCAGAATTATGGAATTAACTCCGGGTTTGGGGGCCGGGATTGGCTCGGGAGAAAGGGCAGAATTATGGAATTAACTCCGGGTTTGGGGGCCGGGATTGGCTCGGGAGAAAGGGCAGAATTATGGAATTAACTCCGGGTTTGGGGGCCGGGATTGGCTCGGGAGAAAGGGCAGAATTATGGAATTAACTCCGGGTTTGGGGCCGCGCTGGCCTCGCCCCGCCGAGCGTGCCCGTGCACATTGCCCGCTCCGAGCATTCCTGAGCCGCGCTTCCCTCTAATTACCCAGCCCCGAGCTCGCGCGGGCACATGGAATACACGGAACGGGCGGAATTAATGGGAAATGCGGGATTCACCCGGATATGTGCGCTACGGGGAGCAAATACAGCCGGATATACGGGATAAATGCACTCGGATATATGGGATAAATGCACCCTGATGTATGGGATATATGGGGTAAATATGCCCTGATATGTGGGATAAATATGCCCTGATATATGGAATATATGGAATTAATATGTCCGGATATATGGGATAAATATACCCTGATCTGTGGGATAAATATACCCTGATATATGGAATATATGGAATTAATATATCCGGATATATGGGATAAACATACCCTGATCTGTGGGATAAATATACCCTGATATATGGAATATATGGAATTAATATGTCCGGATATATGGGATAAACATACCCTGATCTGTGGGATAAATATGCCCTGATATATGGAATATATGGAATTAATATGTCCGGATATATGGGATAAATACATCCTGGTGTACGGAATATATGGGAGAAACATACCCTGATATATGGAACATATAAACCCCGATATATGGAATTAATATATCGGGATATATGGAATAAATACACCTGGATATCTGGGATATATGAATAAATATACCTGGATATATGGAATAAATACACCTGGATATATGGGATAAATATACCCGGATATATGGGATAAATATACCTGGATATATGGGAAAAATATACCTGGATATACGGGAAAAATATACCCGGATATATGGGATAAATATACTCGGATACATGGGATAAATATACCTGGATATATGGGATAAATATACTCGGATATATGGGGAAAATATACATGGATATATGGGAAAAATATACTCGGATATATGGGATAAATATACTCGGATACATGGGATAAATATACATGGATATATGGGATAAATATACCTGGATATATGGGATAAATATACCTGGATATATGGAATAAATATACCCGGATATATGGGATAAATATACCTGGATATATGGGATAAATACACTCGGATATATGGGAAAAATATACCTGGATATATGGAATAAATATATCTGGATATATGGGATAAATATACCCGGATATATGGGATAAATATACCCGGATATATGGGAAAAATATACTCGGATATATAGGATAAATATACCCGGATATATGGAATATATGGAAAAACTATACTCGGGTATGTGGAATAAATAAACCCTGACATAGGGAATATATGGGATAAATATATGGAATAAATATATCCGGATCTATGGAATTAATGTACCCGGGTCTATGGGATAAATACACCCGGCTCTATGGGATTCTATATGGGATCTATCCGGATTTATGGGATAAATACACCCGGCTCTGTGGGAATATATGGAATATATCCGGATTTATGGGATAAATACACCCGGCTCTATGGGATTCTATATGGGATCTCTCCGGATTTATGGGATAAATACAACCCGGCTCTGTGGGATTCTATATGGGATCTATCCGGATTTATGGGATAAATACACCCGGCTCTGTGGGATTCTATATGGGATCTATCCGGATTTATGGGATAAATACAGCCGGCTCTGTGGGATGGATGGGATACATGGGGTGTCCAGAACAGACGGGATAAATGGGATAAATTCAATATATGGGATGTATGGAATAGATCCGGATATCCGGAGTGTGTGGGATAAACATGTGTGGATACAGGGAACGTACAGAACATATATGGGATAAATATATCGGGATATATGGGATAGGTCTGGATATATGGGATAGGTCTGGACATATGGGATGGATGGGATAAATATATATGGGATATTTTGAATGTACGGAATACATCCGGATAGATGGAATAGATGGAATATACAGAATATATGGGATACACAGGGATATGCGGGATAGATGGGATGGATATATCGGGATATATGGGATAAATCCGGACAGATGGGATAGATGGAATATATGGGATAGATGGGATAAATATGTCGGGATATATGGAAAATATCCGGATAGATGGAATACATGAGATAGATGGGACAGATCCGGATAGATGGAATACACGGGATAGATGGGATAAATATACCGGGATATATGGAATATATCCCAAATATATATATGGGATAAATCCGGACAGATGGAATACACGGGTTAGATGGGATAAATATACCGGGATATA
Organism: Vidua macroura; assembly: GCF_024509145.1. Lineage (NCBI taxonomy): Eukaryota > Metazoa > Chordata > Aves > Passeriformes > Viduidae > Vidua > Vidua macroura. The sequence continues at coordinate 4,036 of NW_026530605.1, read as the reverse complement.
TGGAATATATCCGGATACATGGGATAAATATATCGGATATATGGAATATATCCGGATATATGGGATAGATGGGATAAGTATATCGGGATATATGGAATATATCCGCAATATATGTATGGAATATATCCCCATAGATGGGATAAATCAGGATAGATGGGATAAATATATCGGGATATATGGAATGTATCCCCGATGTATCTATGGAATATATCCCGACAGATGGGATAAATATATCGGGATATATGGAATATATCCGCAATATATGTATGGAATATATCCCGACAGATGGGATAAATCCGGATAGATGGGATAGATGGGATAAATATATCGGGATATATGGAATATATCCGCAATATATGTATGGAATATATCCCGACAGATGGGATAAGTCAGGATAGATGGGATAGATGGGATAAATATATCGGGATACATGGAATGTATCCCCGATGTATAATCTATGGAATATATCCCGACAGATGGGATAAATCGGGATGGATGGGACAGACGGGACCCGCGGGATTCCTGGGATCCGCGGCCGCCGGGGGCTCCATCCCCGCGGAGCGGCCGGAGCGGCGCGGAGCGCGGAGCGCGCCCGATCCCGCTGCTCCCGATCCCGCTGCTCCCGATCCCGCTGCCGATCCCTACCTGGGAACGGCGACTTCCAGAGGTGCGCGGGCTGCGCCTGCTCCTTGGAGCAGTAGACCTGCCCGTCCCAGCCGTTGGCCAGCGCCCAGGGCTGGTAGCCTTCCATGGGAAGCAAAGCCTCGTGCCGCGGCTCCGGGTGCGCGCCCAGCGCCGGCACCACCGACACGTCCAAGTAGCCCGGCACGGCCTGGTAGGAGCCCGGGAAGCCCGGGTAGAACGAGAACTCCTTGGCCCGCGCCGGCAGCTCCTCGCCCGCCAGCGGCCCGCCGGCCTCGGGCGAACTTGTCGGGCGGGTGGTAGCCGCAGGGCTTCTGCTGCAGGTTGACGCCGGCCAGGCGGCAGCCGTAGTAGCCCGGCGCGAAGGGGTAGCCGCCGTAGCCCAGCGAGCCCGACGGGCACTGCCGCGGCGGCTCCGCGCTCGCCAGCTCCGCGTACGCGGCTCCGTCCGCGGCGGCGCCGGCCGGGGCGGCCAGCCCGGCGTGCGGCAGCATCTCCCGGCAGTGGCCCAGGCTCTCCCGGCAGTGGCCCAGGCTCTCCCGGCAGTGGCCCAAGCTCTCCATGCGCGGCTTCTCCCGCGGGGCGTCCTCGCAGCGGCAGCCGAGCGCGTCGGGCCAGCGCGGGGGGGAGCCCGAGCGGCGCCGTCATGTCATGCCGCGCTGCCGCCGCCTCCCGCCGCCCTTCCTCTGCCTCCTCCTCCTCCTCCTGCTGCTGCTGCTGCTGCTGCTGCTGCTGCTGCTGGCCCAGCCGCCGCCGGGCTCGCCGCTCCTCCCGCTCCGGTGCTGGCGGCGGGGGCAGCTCCGCGCCGCGCCCCGGGACCCCCCCCGCCATCGCCGCGCCGAGCGCGCATGCGCCGCGCGCCCGCCGCCGCCGCTCCATTAAGAAATCCGCACAGGCCACGCCCCTTTTACTCCACCGCCGGCCACGCCCCCAGCGGGACGGCGCGTTCTGATTGGCCCCCGCGCCCGCGCGGACACGCCCACTCCTCCTCCCCCCCGCCCTTAGTGTCGCCCCCCCCCCTTTCCATCCCCCCCTCCCCATTCCCGGTTTTCCGCGAGATTCCCGTGGGATAAAACCCCCCCCGCCTTTATTTTTAATTATTTACAATCATTTTTAAGTATTAAAACTTATTTCTAATTTTTTACTTTTTTTAAAAAATTTATTTTAGTTTTTTGGAGCGTTTTTTTTGGTGTTTTTTTGTTGTTTTTTTTTTTTTTTTTCCCCGTCTCAAGGCGCTCCCCCTCCCCAAAACTTCCCGAAAATCCATTAAAAAAATCAGGAAAACTTCATCCCGAGTGCCCCCCGCCCCCGTTTTCCTGCCGGATTCCCGAGGAATTGCGTTTTCCCCCCAAATAATCGGATTTTCCCCAAAAAAAAAAATCGAATTTTCCCCCACTCGGCCCCAAAATTCCGGGGGGTTCAGCTGCAGGGGTGAAGCGGGTGGGGGAAAAAATGGGAAAAATGTGATTTTTTTGGGATTTTTTTCCTCAGCGTGCCCCTAATTCAGACCCTCCCCACGCTTCGTGTGTCCCTAAAAACCCCAAAATTCCCCGAAATTCCCCGAAATTCCCCGAAATTCCCCGAAATTCCCCCAAATTCCCCCCGATCCCGCTGGTTTGGGGTCACCCCCTTCCCCTGCTCCCACCTCCAGCTCATCCCAAGGGGGAAAAAAAGGTGGAAAAGGGGAAAAAACCCTAAAAAAAAACCCAAATTCCGGGAGAAATTCGGGGAATGCCAAGTTCAAGGGGAAAGGGAAAATTCCCGGGTTGGGAAAAAAAAAGGGTCGGGAAGGGCAGGGAAAAGGGGATGGGAATGGGGGAAATGGAGAAAAACGGGGAAAATGGGAATTAAATGGGGGGAAAATGGGAATTAAATGGGGGAAAAACGGGGGGAAATGGGCAAAAAAGGGAATAAAATGGGAAGAAATGGGGAAAAAACGGGAATAAAATGGGAGGAAAAGGGAATAAAACGGGAGAAAATGGGAAAAAAAAAAGGAATAAAATGAGAAAAGAATGGGATGAAATGGGGAAAATGGAATTAAAAGCGGGGGGGAATGGAATGAAATGGGAAAAAATGAAATGAAATGGGAAGAAATGGAATTAAATGGGGAAAAAATGGATTGGAATGGGGAAAATGGAATGAAATGGGAAAAATGGAATGAAATGGGGAAAATGGAATGAAATGGGAAAAAAATTAAATGAGGAAAATATAGAATGAAATGGGAAAAATGGAATGAAATGGGAAAAAAAAATATTTAAATGGAGAAAAAACAATGGAATGAAATGGGGAAAAAAAATAACTAAATGAGGGAAATATTGAATGAAATGGGAAAAATGGATGAAATGGGAAAAAAAAATTGAATTAAATGGGAAGAAATGGGAAAAAAATGGAATTAAACGGGGGAAAAATGGAATGCAATAGGAAAAAAAAAGGAACGAAATGGGGAAAACAATAAATGAAATGGAAAAAAATGGAATGAAATGGGGGAAAAATGGAATGAAATTGGGAAAAATGGAATTAAACGGGGGGAAAATGGAACGAAATGGGGAAAAATTGAATGAAATGGAGGGAAAAAAAGGAATTAAATGGGGGGAAAATGGAATGAAATTGAGAAAAAAAAAAAGAATTAAATGGGGGGAAAATGGAATGAAATTGGAAAAAATTGAATGGAATGGAGAAAAAAAAAGGAATTAAACGGGGAAAATGGAATGAAATGGAGAAAAAGGAATGAAATGGAGAAAAAAAAAGGAATTAAATGGGGAAAAATGGAATGAAATGGAGAAAAAGGAATGAAATGGAGGAAAAAAAAGGAATTAAATGGGGAAAAATGGAATGAAATGGAGAAAAAGGAATGAAATGGAGGGGAAAAAAAGGGAATTAAATGGGGAAAAAAAGGAATGAAATGGGAAAAGCAGGCTGGGAATGGAAGGCCATGGAATAACAGGGGCGGATAAAGAAGATAAAACCCGACGGGGAATGAATCCCGTCCAGAAATGAGAGAAAAGCGCCCGAAAATCCCCAAAAAGCGCCGGGAAAAGGCGGAATTCGCCTCCTTTGTGCTCGCGGGAAAATCCCAAATTAAAACCAAACGCGGCCCCCCCCGAGCGCGCGGGGTTGGGTTGGGGTTTTTTTAAATTTAATTTAATTTTATTTTTATTTTTATTTTTATGAAGTGCTGAACATCGGGCGGCACGTCCGGGACGGGGCCCTAAAAATCCCCGAGATTGATGGGAAAAATCTGGGATGGGAAAAGCGGGAAATGCCCCGGGCCGAGCAGGGACGGCCGAAAACGGCCCCAAAAATTGGGATTAAAACCGGATTTAGGCGGTTTGGGGAGCAGCGGGATCCGCTCCGAATTCCCGGGGAATTTCATGGAAAATTGGGCGTTGGGAAT